>NC_051246.2:8760334-9022426 GCF_015237465.2 Chelonia mydas | reverse complement strand
GCAGACAAAGCCAGGCAAAATCTGTGCTTAAGAATAACTTAATGGAGGGCTGCATGGCCCAGAGGAGATATGAAGAAGGAATACAGAATCTTCCCTTTCAGGTCACCAAGTCAGCTCTGACCCAGGTGAGTAGCTCCCAAAAGCCATGATGCTTGCTGGATGCATTGTCTGAAATGAGTTGATGGTCACAGTCCCATTCCCAGTGGATAGGTTCATATCTATCTGAGCCGCAAGGCCAGAAAGTAAATGGAGGCTGAACCACCAATCCACGGACTCCTGCCAATCAGGGTGAGGAACTAAAAGAGAGCAAGTTGGTGCAGCAGCTGTTCATGTTATAATATGAACAGAGTAGCTGCAGTGACACTGTAGGATTGTCAAGAGTCAGAACCCCAAAACTATAGGCTTCTATCAGCTTAAAGTAAAACTATTTTTCAGTACAAACCATTCCATAGGCAAAAGGCGAGACGCTATCTCCTCAACAACTCTTAAAGGAGAAGGTAAGTTTTGTTCCTAGCAGCCAGGATGCAAAGGTATTGTCTTCAAGTTTTCTCAAACCTCTTTCCACGGGGTCTCTTTTATGAAGAGTCTAGAACTTTCCCTCAGGGTTTCTGAGCAGGGTAACCCCAGCTGGGGAAGTTTGGCCTAAAAAATAAAATTGCTTTCAAGGCAAAATAGCTTGAAGGCTTTTCTCTGCATCTTCATTCAGGATCTTCTTAGACTCCCTCTGCCCCCGTGTCACCTCCCCAGAATCTCCTTTAGCTGAGCTTTAAGGACGTAAAACAGACTTTCTGGATGAGAAGTTCAAAATGTTAATGAAGCATTCAAAACACTGGAAGAACCAGCCCTGGCTTTTCTGACTTATGCATGACAGGTCTCCTTGCCCTGCCTCATTCCTTGCGCATATGAACACATAATACACCTTTACACCGGTCCAGTCATAGCGAAAGTGAGAGCTCAAGGAGCAGCCACATATAAGCACTGTCAGAGAAATAAAGGATTCAGTTGTAAGAACATTGCATCTATTTCTTCAGGGTTAACAGGATGCTGGAAAGTGTGTGTGTATGTGTGTGAGAGAGAAAGAGGGAGGGAGGGAGGAAGTTCTTTCAGAATAGATAATGGGTCACCTGGGAAATGTATCTTGTATTTAAGGTAAGAGCATTATTAAATGGATCAAGTAGCAAGTTTATTTTAGGCTAGTTTATTTTAGGCTTTGTCTACACTACACAGCTTTTAGCGACACAAAAGTCGAGCAGTGTAAACACTGTTTGTCGGCACTTTTGCCAACACACTACTTCCACCCCCTATGAGCGGGGTTTGCATTGTCTATTGTTGTCGTCCCTGCCAACAACGTGCCATTGCTGTGGCAAAACTTTTGTCTTTCCAGAGGCAGGGGTGGGGTTAAGCACCTGTGAATGACAAAAGTTTTGTCGCTCAATTGGCAGTGTAGACAAAGCCTTAATTATAAAGGAGGAATCAGACTTCTTTTCATTCAGCTGTCTGTGGGCCTAACGAAGGGACACTATTAACTATTCTCCAGTTAATGTGCGGTATGTTGAAATGTGCCACAATTTAAGATACCGGAGGCTTCCGGATGATGCACTAAACACATAAGGAGATATGAAGGAAGGCACAAATGTGCGAGTCAGTTAGTATTGCCAACATAAAGAATAGCAGTAATCATGTATTGTTTGTACGGTCCCAAAAGTGTCAAGATGCTTGTATAAACTGAACCTTTTATTGGGGGTTAGTAAGCTAATTAGGATAAAATAAGAACAGCCTTATCTCTGTGTTAATTTATTAATTTTTTAATAAGGGTGTAGTGGAGCAGTTGCCCCACACCGGGAAGAGGAGGGGTTAAAGCAGGCCAAAGGGAGTCTGCGCAGAACCCTCCAATCAGAGAAGGGCTCATTAAGTGAGCCAATTGGGAGGTGGCTTGTTGCAGCAGCCAATCAGGGCCAGCAGCAGACATATATAAAGGGCTGCTCCACAAAGCAGAGGGTAGTCTCTCCCTGGAGTGCTAGGGAGAAGGACTGGCTGCCGGCTAGGGCTAGGGCTAGGGCTAGGGCTAGGGCTAGGGCTAGGGCTAGGGCTAGGGCTAGGGCTAGGGCTAGGGCTAGGGCTAGGGCTAGGGCAAGGGCTAGGGCTAGGGCAAGGGCAAGGGCAAGGGCAAGGGCAAGGGCAGAGGGAGCTTCTGGTTGACTGCTGCCAGACTGAGGCCCTGGAAGAAGGGCAGATAAGGTGCTAGGGCTATGGAGGAAGTGGCCCAGGGAAAAGAGGCAGCAGAGGAGTTGGAGGAGGGGGAGTGAGTGGCTTCTGGCTATAGGGTCCCTGGGTCAGAACCCAGAGTAGCGGGCAGACCTGGATCCCCCCCTCTTTTGCCCCCACTTGCCCTGAGGGAAGTGGTCAACACAAAGTGCAGTTTGCCCCTGGAGCAAGGGACTAGACCTGCGACTGCAGGAGGCCACTGAGGTGAGTGGCTATACTATAGACTGCCAGTTCCCCTGAAACAAGGGAGACAGCAGAGCGGGGCACGCCAGAGGGCCGTGCCAAGAAGAGGAAACCATGGCCCGGGGAGCAACACGGGTCACAGAGTGGTGGGGACAGCAAAGCAGGAGTAACGGCGGGCGAGACACCACTCGAGCCCTGCGGAAGGACTTGAGCTAATTCCCAGAATGACCAGCAGGAGGTGCCGTGGTGGTGAGTCCACCCCGTTACAAAGGGAATTTGACGTTACCCAGGGTACAATCTGGAACGTTGAACAGCTGTTTCCTATCTGTTCTCCAAACAGGGGTGCCTTTTACACTGCTTTGCTGTGAAAGGAACAACTCCTGGTTTGCTCACACACAGCTTCCAGCATGTAAATCGCTCCCAGATATACTGCGTGAGTGCTAGGGCCAGCCACTGTTGAGTTACACAACAGAGCAACACCAGCAAATTCCCAGTCCCAGACTTGCCCCCAGAAATGTGCATCTTGTACTGTCCAGCACCGTCCTGCACAACACAAGCTCATAGAAAGTCCGTCATTTTATTAATAGAAAATTATATGAGCAAATCCTGTTATCTGAAATGGAGCTTCCCAAACACTTCAGGCCACGCACACAGGCATTGATAAAACAGGTTTGCTAAGTACAGAAGGATAGATTTTAAGTGAGTACAAGTAATGAGGCATAAAAGTCCAATTGGTTACAAGGAAATACAACGTAAAATGCAACTAACACCTGACTTAATAAGCTAAGTGAAGTCAAAGAAAAGTCTCCCTCATCACAGGTTCCAGCAGTCTAAATGGCTGAATCTCTTTCAGTCAGGATCTCTCCCCAGTCCATTGCCACTTCCTTTGTTCTTCAGGTAGGGAGAAAGGAAGGAATGATTTGGTCCATCTGCTCATAGGTGCCGACTCTATGGGTGCACCAGGGCTGGAGCACCCACAGAAAAAAAGTAATGGAGGCTCAGCTCCCACCAGGGGCCCCACTGATCAGCTCCTCCCCCTCCCTGCCAGTGCCTCCTGCCCGCCACTATCAGCTGTTTGGCGGCATGCAGGAGGTGCTGGTGGGGAGGGGGGAGGCAAGGGCGGGATGTGTTGGGGGGAGGAGCAGGGGTGGGAATGGGAGGGGGCAGAGTGGGGGCATGAAGAGGTGGGGCAAGGATGAGGGCTTGTGGGAAGGGGTGGAGTGTGTGGTGGGGTCTGGTGCAGAGTGGGGGGGTCAAGCACCCTGCGGGAAATGACAAAGTCAGCATCTCTGCATCTGCTCTCTCCTCTTATAGCCTTTTCTCTTGTGCAAGAGTCAGCTCCATGTGAGGCTCAGGAGACAGAAAATCTGTGTGGGCAGGAACCTCAAGCTGCTTCTTTGTCAAGATGTAGCTGTTTTGCCCACACCCTCTTTCCTGCCAGAGCGGCCACTTAGGCTGTGTCTACTTGGACTTGTCACTAAAAAATTTGTCTCTCGGGGGGGGGGGGGGAGGGGGTGTGTGAAAAAACATCTCCATGAATGACAAAAGTTTTAGCGACGACAAGTGCAGGGGTGAACAGCGCTTTGTAGGTGGGAGCCACGCTGCTGGCGACAAATCTACCACCCCTCGTTGGAGGTGGTTTTATTTTCTCACTGAGAGAACTCTACCCCGGTGATAAAGAGCAGCCACACTGCACACCTTACAACGGCGGGACAGCAGCAGTACAGGCATCGGCTAGCCTTTTGTCTCTGAGGGAACTGGTTTGTGCCTGCCCTCCAGAACATGTTGGAACATGTCTTAATACCATACGGTGGAATTTTAGAACTTTATGTACAATGTTGTCTCACATATTTTACAAGGGCAATGATGATCAATGAATTACAAGTTTTCAAATGATATCTCAAAAGGCATACTTTGTACAAAATGTATCATAGTCTTGTACAAGGGGTCAACATAGGGGTACAGACTGTCACAGGGATGCCCCCAAATTTTCTCCATTAGACCATAATAGACTGCGACTGCCTGTCCCAGGGGTGCATGTGTTGGCAGGCAGGAGGGTTGAGAGATTTCCTTCCCTTGAATTCCTATTAAAGAAAACCCAACCCAAGAAGCATTTTGGCATCCATTGTGAGAACTTAAATGTCAAGTAGTCAGAACTCTCTTTGTACAAAACATCTTTGTTGTGTGTCCTTGGAAAAAGTGGAGAGTCAGCGGATAAGGAAACAACACCAGATGGACTGTTATAGATAAGAACGGGAGGAAATGGCATGCCTTGAATCATGGTGGCCTGCCCAGGATTGTCTCTTTGGAATTGCATGGGTAAAAGGCCTAGTAAACAAAGGCAAAGAACTGATGATGCAGTGGAATGGACTGTAAATGATTGCCTACGATTTCTGAAAGTTGGAATCATTTATTGATCCAGAGCCCCGTGTGGATATAGGTGTGGTATTTGTGGACTCCCCACACCTTGTGACTGAACTGAACCTTGACTTCTGACACAAGTGTACTCTGGTATTGTATGTATGGGATATGAATGTGAAGTGAATGAGGTTCATTTTGTAAGCAATAAAGAGTATTCAGAGTATTATATACCAACCCTGTGTCTGGTATCTGCCTGCTCCCCCATCCTGAAGGGAGACCCCTGCTGAGGATCTAACACCACTTGGAATTTAGCTTTCGTTCAGTTCACTGAAAGTGTTTGGAATTTGTTCCTGGAAAATACACAGATAGTCTTGCACAATGCTTAAAGCTGGATCTCTGCAAGACTGTGTGTGCATGTGCATTTGAAGAGAATGTCAAAACTACCCTGTACTCCTTCAAACGCCTTGAAACTTAATGCTGTACACATGCCTATAAAGTCCTCCCCCATGACCTCGGCTAAGCTGGTATGAGCAGTGACTACCAGCATGCTCTACAACAGGGGTTTCCAACCTTTTTTGAATCATGCCACTCTGGTGCTTTCTTCCTGCTTCAAAGAGAGAGAATTGCTGGTGCTAAATTCAGTGGTGGATTAGCCACTGGGCCAACGGGGCCCGTGCCTGGGGCCCCGGGCAATTGGGGGGCCCCCGGAAAAATGGGAGGCCCTATGCCATGCTCCGCCAACCCTCCCGATGCTCCTGCTGGGGAGTGGGGGAAGCCCCCACACCATGACCCCAGTCCCTGGCAGAAGTGCCAGGCAGGTGGAGGAAACCCCCATGCCCCAATCCCACTTTCTGCTTGGAGGAGGGCTACAGGTGGAAAGGGTGGGGAGGGGCCCCCATGTGTTCTGGTCTAGGACCCCACAAAACTGTAATCCACCTCTGGTTAAATTGGATGTCAGCTCCTTACTGCCCCAGTCTGTTAGCCACCCAAACAATCTCCTCTGAAACTGTGCCAGCCTTTCCTTAGCCTTGCAGGTAACTCCTCGTGTCTCCCAGTCCCCAGATACCTCTGCAGCATCTCCCTGTAGTGTCCATATGGACTCAAGTGTGGGCAGAGGGTTGGGATTCATCCTTACGTCTCTCCACCTGGGCCCCATGGGTGTCACTTGACCTTCTTCTCCTGTTTGAGCTGCCTGTGTTTGTCCAGATCAGCAAGCTTCTGTTGCTCCTGCTCTGCCTCCACACTCTGACACCTGGCCTCCCGCTCCCTCTGTCTCTCCTCCATGAGCAGTCTTTTACACAAGAGTCTCCACATCTCTGGACCTCTCGCCACTGCCACTGTCTCTGCTGTGTCATCTGCTTGATCTCCTGCATGCCTCGATGGAGGAAAAGGGCCCTCTTCTGGCCAGGGTCTGTGCCATGTTTCATGGCATGTAAGTGCCATCTGGCCACTAGCTCTCATTGCTTATGATCAGCAGCTGATGGACCTCATTACACACACAGCTTCTTGGTGAGCTCCGTACACGCTCCTTTGCTCACCCTGACTTTTCTGCTGCTTTCTTCATCTTGTTCTATGGCCCCCACGTGAAATCACCAGAAAATAACAAAACTGCAACCTTTTCTCCGTTTCCAACCTTCTCACTTGTGAACCTCTTAGAATCTAATTTACCAGTGCTTGGGGGATGAGAAAATGGTCTGTAAATCCTGTTCAACTACTACGCCATAGTGAGCATTTCTCAGGGCACCCAGAACCGTAGTAGAAATAGGAGCCAACACTGATTTAAGGAATGCACTAAATTTGTCGCGATCACCATCAAACTTGTCAGGTGGGGCAGCTAAAGGAGGCACACCTTGACTTGCATGAGCACATTCTGCACCTGCAAGGTGGCAGCTTGGGCCTGTGAGGTGTGCAGGGCTCCCACTATCTCTGTCAGAGAGGTATTGGCCTTTGTAGGATCCATGCTTACCATATCTGCTTTAGTTCCTTTATTGTTGATGGCTTTTTGTCTGCTCAAACTGTCGGAGACTGGGACATGGGAGATTGTGCCTAGTGGTTGGAGCTGGAGTCAGGCCTAGCAGCTGGAGCCAGAGTTGATAGCCAGGAGTCAGGGCCAAGGCTCAGAGCCTGAGGTCCTACTGTAATTATGCAAAGTGTGGGCCATTAATGGTGGTTTAGAAACTTGATGGCTCCCATTGACCAGACAATTGGTTGTAAATGGCCTTAGTTACTTGAAAGCCTTCCTGTGTACGTGTGGGCCAGCCCATGGGGAATGAGGTCTCAGACATGTGACCATGTCACCTGATACTGAAATCCATCTTAAAACTTGTACTTTTCCATTTAGAAGGAGGGGTGGGTGCCAAGAGAGACGAAAGATTCCCACCTTGTGCCAAACCTATAAAAGGGGGTGGAGCAGGACAAAGGGGGCTGCCAGTCATGAGAAAACCCCTGCTTACCACCTGAGATGTCTGCCGGAACTAACAAGGACTGTACCAGGGGAAAGGATTGGGCCCAGACTAGGAAGGAGTTTAGTCTGTGAAAGAAGCTTATTGGAACATCTTTGAGGGTGAGATATTACCTGTAATCAGTTTCTTAATGTATTAGGCTGAGACTTGCGTGTTTTGTTTCATTTTGCTCTGTGACTTATTTTGTTCTCTCTGTTATTACTTGAAACCACTTACATCCTACTTTCTATACTTAATAAAATCACTTTTGTTTATTAATAAACACAGAGTAAGTGATTAATACCTGAGGGGGGGGGGCACAAACAGCTGTGCATATCTCTCTATCAGTGTTATAGAGGGCAGACAATTTGTGAGTTTACCCTGTATAAGCTTTATACAGAATAAAATGGATTTACTTGGGGTTTGGATCCCACTGGGAGCTGGGTGTCTGGGTGCTTGAGACAGGTAACTTGCTGGGCTGTTTTCAGTTAATGTCTGCAGCTTTGGGGGCATGGCTCAGACCCTGGGTATGTGTTGGGCAGGCTAGCGTGTCTGGCTCAACAAGGCAGGATTCTGGAGGCCCAGGCTGGCATGGGAAACGGACTCAGAGGTAATTTCAGCACATCAGGTGACAGTCCCAAGGAGATCTCTGTGACCGAACCCATCACAGAGGCAAAGCTGGCCCCAAGGCAAGTGCAGGGGCTCCCACAGCCATGGGTGAATGCTTTAAGCAGCTGACAAATGGCTGTTGCTGCTGGGCTTAAGAGCTGGTCTGCTGACTCTTCTTGTCAATCAGGCAGCCTCCTGTAGGCCAGTTGTGCTCATTATATTCCCTGGAAACTGGCTCAGCTGCAAGTCCTGATTCCTGACCCTCATAGGGTCTCTCCACACACTGCAATTAAAAACCCGCAGCTGGCCCATACAGCTGACTCGGGCTCATGGGGCTCGGGCTAAGGGCTATTTAATTGCGCTACAGATGTTTAGGCTGAGGCTGGAGCTCGAATTCTGGGACCCTCCTCCCTCCAATCCAGTCCCTAGGAGCAAGAGAAGTGGTGGGTGGGGACTGTGTCTCTAAGAATCGCTCAGTGCCAACGGGCAAAGGATTCACTGTTCTGCAACAGCAACACCGATCAGGCCTGACAAGCTCACTACACCTACCACACTGCTTTCATAGTACTTATCCAAAAAGTGTCTTGTGAGGCATCAAATAGAAACTTATGTCATAGTCAGTGTGAGATCTATGACAGGTCAGGGTGTGAGGAGTTAGAGGTGCATACTAAAAATATGTTTAAATTATGTAACCAGGCCGGGTTGATAAATGAGCTTTTTCTAGACAAAGGAATGTGGATTTACCTGCCTGCCTAGGCCTCTAATTTAAATTAAGCAGTGTGAAACCAACACAAGCCCTATTTGAATATTGAGTCAACAGGGAAAATAGGTTGATGGGTGTGTGTGCGTGAGAGAGAGAGGGAGAAATCAAGAGGGGTGAGCACACTGGAGTCTGAGCCCCAGGGGTCATCCTGACTCGAAACCAGGACAATGTACTTAGGGAATATAAAGGAGAAAACAAAAGGACATTTTGTTATCCATTTCACTGAGCTAGTCATAGATGCCTGGTGCCCCGTGCTGCAGTTCCCAGCCCATGGGAGCTGCAGAGCTGGCACTTGGGGTGGGGGCAGAGTGTGGGTAGGAGCCAGAGAGGGGACATACCACTGCTTCCGGGAGCCGTGCAGAGCCACAGCGGGCAAGGTGCCTACCTTAGCTCCGCTGCACCACCAACCGGACCACCCCGTCAGTGGTACTGACCAGAGCCGACAGGGTCCCTTGTTGACTGGGTGTTCTGGTCGAAAACGGGACCCCTGGCAAGCCTAGTAACTGCTGTTCCTGCCAAAGCTTCCTCACTTGAGGATAAATCCTACAGTCCCGATTCAGGCAAAAATCCTATTGGTTTCCCAAGAGTTTTGGCTAAGGGCTGCATAATTTTGTTGAAGTGGACTAGGGAATAAAAGGTCATTTCAAACTGCTTGCAACATGGCTGCAGGCAACTGGGCTTGATTACTACAGCTGTTTACTTCTTGATGCAGCGCCGGCTGGTGAAATATGTGGGGAGGGACAGCTAAGCTGAGAGTAAAAAAGAGAAAGTGAAAGTCAGTTTTAAGTTTTGTGTTCCTTGCTGGCTGAGGCAGCATTTCCAGGAATCGAGCTGTTTATCAGAAAGTGATGCCTTGAGCCTGCGTGTAAACAGACAGGTTTAGTCGGGAATTCCCCCTCCAGGGCAATGGCCCACAAACGCCTGGCCCAGCCCAAGGTTTGCTTCCTGTGAAGCTCAGGGGTCTGGCTGCATGATCATCAGGGTGATGCAATGCACAATTTGCAAAGTAACCTCCCTTTTTTTAAATAGAAAGAGGGCGTCCTCGGCAATTTGTCGCTTTATGGCCCTGCAGAGGACACCAGGCAATTTGCAGTAAGTATTGAAAAGCCTCAGTCCATTTCCCAGTGGTCAGGTTTGTAGCAGTCTGAGCATTAACACCAAGGATTGAATTGAGGCCCAACCACAGGTTCCTGCAGATCAGGGGAGGCACTATAATGAGCCGGTGGGTACAGGAGCTATTCATGCGCCTGTCGGAATTGAACTGCCATAGTGAAACTGTAGGGTTATCAAGGGACCAAACCCCAAATGTCTTGGTTTCTATCAGCTTAACGTGAAACTTTTTCTCCACTCAAGCTGTTCTGAAGGGACAAGGTGAAGTATCAACCTCCTTTCCTTAGGGCCACGGTTCTTATATTACTAGCAATAAGGCTTTGCGAGGATGGTTTTAAACCTCAGGAGAGGAAGGGTGAGGCAGTGGTTAGGGTGGTTAGGAAGGGTTCACGTCCTTCTTCACTTCAGACTCCCTGTGTGGCTTTGGCAAGTGGCTAAGGGCAAGTCTACACTACAGCGCTACGTCGGCACTCAGCGAAGAGGCACTATGCCGAGGGGAGAGCACTCTCCCGTTGGCATAATTGCTGCTCTCCCACTGACATAGCGCCAGTGTGGACAGCGCTTTGGTCACTGTCATTTGTATCCCTTGGGGGGGGGGTCTTTTTCACACCCCTGAGCGACGTAAGCTGCATCGACTTAAGCAGTAGTGTAGACCAGCTCTAAGTCTCCCTTGCCTCAGTATAAAATGGGGATAATGCCACTGCCCTGCTTCCGGTGGGGGTGGGGGTGTGTGTTGGGGGGGGGGGGGTGTTAGGTTAAAAAGGTGGAGATGCTCAGATCCTATGGAAATGGGGGCCACATAAGTACCAACAAAGTTAGCTCTCCCCGGGTCCTTCTGTTACTGTGTGTGCATGTGAATAATTGGCAGTTTTCTATGTGTGAAAGTGCATTATGTTAACCTGTGCATTGAGTAAGGTGGGGCGGGTGGACCCTCCACACCCAGCAGGGCAAGATCAGGCCCATGATGGTTTTACGTTTGTTGTTTGTTTTTTGAGGAAGTATATAATATTTCAATGCAGCGCCATAGGATTTAGCCTTGTGACTCCCACTGGTGTTAAAGGAAGTTGCACAGCTAAATTTGTACATGAAGCGCTGAATAATAAACACACCATGCAAGGGTATATGTGTTCAAACAAATGTCAGTGGCTTTCTTTCCACTGCTCCTTCTAGTGGGCTAAGAAGGAAAATGTAGCAAAGCTACTTATTTGCTCAATCTGTCTCATCATAACGAAAGTGATAGTTAAAGGAGCAGCTGCTTCAAAGCCCTCAGGATCAGTCTGTCTAGAGGATTCAGCCTTTAGCTTTCTTCTCAGAACTCTGCTCAGGGGACTAATTTACACACCGCTCAGGGACTTGTGCAAAAAGGTAAGTTGTGTTACTGTGCACAGGGGAAATCAGAACTTGAAAAGAATGTGTGTGACAGAGGTGGGGAAGCTAGTTCACAATGTGTATCGGCCTCACTGTGTGGAAAATATAATGGAGATTGCGTTACAGGAGCGAGCAGCATTAAATAGTGTGGCACTGCCTGTTTAGTTAAAAGGGAGAGTCAGACCTTGACATTCAGCTGGTGGTGGACTTTGCAGCTAGATACTACTAACCTTTATGTCGTGTGCTTGATTAGCTTGCAGTGTACCGAAACGTGCATGAACCTGGGAAGACGTGGGATGCTAATGGCTGATGGAACTAAACCAGGCAGCTTGATGGAGACGAGGGACGAGACAAACATGCAAAAGAGTTAGTATTACTAAAATAAATGACAGTAATAATTTAGGTATTATTTTCATAGTACCAGATGTTCAGGGGGCATTTTATAAACTGGTGGTATTGCTGGGAATACAAATCATCACTGGGATAAGGCAGTACTTAATAAGGGGGACCCCATTTTTTCTCCCTTAACTTATGACAAGCACCGTGTTCACAAGCGTTCTCTGCATGCGTTTGGCAAGCAGGAAGCGGAACAGGAGAAAACGCATTCACTTGGATTCCCATTAAAGGCAAAACTTTCTTGTTTGACCAGAGCCCATCCGGGAGGCAGCACCACTTGGCATTTAGTGCAGGTTCACTTCACTGGCAGGGTTTAGATTGGGATCTAGATCTTTCATGTCCCCCCCGAACATAGTGTGATAGTCAGGGGTGGTGCCAGCCTCTCCTGGTGGGGGGCCTGTTGTGGGCTTTTGCCCCACCTTGCCACGGGGCCCTGTCCTCTCTGTGGCCCTGCCCCAGCCCCTCTTCTCCCTCCAAATCTCCGCCCCTTGTCCCCATGGGATGGGAGGCCAGAGCCATGCAGTGCTTGCAGCAGCCACCAGGGGAGGGGGGCCTAGCTCCGGGGCTTGCAGAGCCCTGGCAGCACTCGTGGGGTGGCACCCAGGAGCCCAGGCCAGAGCGGATCACCCGTTCTGCTGTGCAGAGCCCTGGACCCTCCACATGTCCTAGGCGGTGTGAGAGACACTGGTCAGGGGCCGCTGTCTTCAGAGCTGGGCAGCCAGAAAGCAGAGCTGCTACGGCGGAGGTGGGAGGATAAAACAAATTTTGGAGTAGCTATAGCCCTTGCAAGCCCCCCTGAGCACCTCCCCTGGTGATAGCCTGCATCGTGCTTCAATCTGTCTCCTCATAGGCCCAGGAGATCCAATACCAGGCAGGAGCATGTCTGGAGTGTGTAGCTGACACAGTCAGCGGAGCAGTTGCGCTCAACAGTGGGGAGCTGATAGGTGCCTTCACCTAGCTGGGCAACCAGGACACAAATGTGTGGGGCTTTAAAGGGGAGGGGCTTTCCATTCTCCATGACCCCTGGGGAGCGGAGTTCACAATGGTGACCCGAGCGGTCAGTGTGGGACGGCGGCTGGAGACAGTTACGGTCGCCGTACGTAATGCAGTGACTATGCTCACAGTGCATCAGCCTAAGTACATTGGCCATGGCTGTATACCACTTCGGGAGGCGATGGTATTAAGTCAGTGTAATAGGGCATTTACATTGGCAGGAGTCAAATTGAAGTGTAGACGCGTGCACAACTGGGTCAGTGTAAGCTTCCTTGCGTTCACCTAACTTTGTAGCATAGACCCGGCCTGAATGAGGAAGCCAGGAAGAGGAAGGAATGGGCAGCAGGAGTGGAGGGACTAGGAAGAAAGGGAGAAAGCCAGGTGTCAAATTAGAGAGGAGTGTATGTGAAATGGCAAACTTGCTGTTACCTGCTGGGATTATTTAAAAGAGAAAAGCAAATAAATATGCATAATGTCATTCAGCAAATAATTTTCTATGAATTGTCATGTTGAGAATGTTCTGAATTTGTCTAGCTGGCTGAAAGCTTGTCTACACGGGGAGTTATTGAGGACTATTCCTGATTAACTATTTCTGATTAGCTCCCTGTGCTGCTCTAGCGCTTAGCAAAAACGCTACCTACACCAACAGGAGAGCTTCTCCCATCACGTAGGTACTCCATCTCCGTGAAAGGTGGTACCTAGGTCCACAGGAGAAGCTCTCTAGTCAACATAGCATTGACTAGACTGGGGACTAGGTCAGTATAATACAGACATAAATTTGTAGTGCTGACTAAACCTTAGGCAAGTTATTGAGAATACAAAAGCACCCCTCCCCCAAGTAGTTTAGGTTATAAAAGCTCTGAACTAATCTTTTCTTTGTTTTCCCTCCAAAATGGCTATTGGTTCAGAGGCCTTATATCAGCAAATTTATGATTGGGCTATTTTTGCAGTTTCTGGTGGTGGTGCCAGAGTTTAGTAAAAGAAAGTGTGTCAGGAATTTACTTAGATATGGCTTGGGTACCCTGAAATAAGTTACCTGGGATAGAGAGGTTAATCGTAAAGGACCCATCCCTTGTGCTTCGTACTGTTGTCGATGTTTACTTGCAGCTCCAGGGGAAACCGAAGCTTTGATGGTTTTCTGGTAGCCAGTAATGATTTCACCTGAAGTCAGGGATCTGATCCTACTGAAGCCCGGGAACATCATGGACACTGTTTAAATAAACTTAAACCAGACCAAGAAAGCACCTAACCAGATCAGAAGTCACTACCACAATACAAAAAATAAATAGTAATAACACTCCCCACCAGTTTTGATCGGGAACCTTTGCTGTATCAGTTCTCTGGCTGGTCACTTTGACAAGTCAATATGTAGTAAAATATGTAATCATTTTCTCTTCTTTTAATAATTATAAATAAATAAAGCCGTGAAATAGATTTTCTCTGGTTACAGGTGCATACGTGGGGCTGCGTAACCAGGATTCTGCCTGCTACTTAAACAGTGTACTGCAGTGTCTCTTCTTCACGCGAGAGTTCAGAGAGGCCATCCTCAGGTGAGGGGCATTCACGGTAAACCCTGGGGTTACATCAGCAACAGCACACAAGAAACGTGTGGTTAGGCTGGGTAGCTGCATGGTTCTGGTGCTGTGGGACCTGTTATAGGACTGACCCATTGAGACAAGACTGAAAGGGCAGCACTGTGGGGAAGGGAAGGAGCCTGTAGAGGAGGAGGGGTAGAGAAAGGAGCAGGCATTGGTAGCGGGCTGCAGGGGTGTGAGGGAGAAGGGAAAAGAGATGGGGCAGCAGTCTGCAGGTATGGGAGGGCAGAGGAGGAGGGAGGGGCATCTAGAAGTTATACAGGCAGATGGGGCTCACTTCAAATGGTTTGTTGAGGGCCCATTCCAGTATTGTTATGCCCTGCCCAGAAGGATGGCCGAGTGTTGTCCCCCCACCTCAGAGAGAGGACCAGGGCACGGTGGCAGAGACATACCATTTAAATCCTTTAATGTTATGTTTCCTCTCTGGTTATCTTTAAAGAGCTGCCTCTTTGGCTGTCACATGTTGTGGCTACAATCTGACTGCTCTGCACTGTGTGGCATTCTTGGAAAGGGGGTTAGTTCCCTGGTGACTTACAGAGAGCAGGTTAAGGACAGGTGTGTGACTAGTGAGGATCGCCAAGGGTTGCTGAGTCAGAAATCCCATTCCAAAGAAGCTGCCATGGTAAAGCCTAAGAATAGGCTGCATGGGCGGCGTGTAACGGAGGCTAGGGGAGGCTAAGCCTATCCCAAACTCACGCTGCTTGGGGCAGGAGCTGCGGTGGATTTGGGGTCCCCTGAAAAATCTCCCCCTGCCATGGCCCCGGGGCTGGAGGAAATCTTACTCCCTGCCACAGCCCCAGAGGCACAGAGCTTTTCCAGTCTCAGGGCCGCAGCCTGGGGGAGGGGGTGTGAGGGAGGAACGAGCAGGGGGAAGAGGCAGAACAGGGCCAGGGCTGTGGGTGGAACAGGGAAGGGTCGGAATGGGGTGGGGCAACGGGCGGAAGGGGCAGAATGGGGAAGGGGCTCCAGGCTTGGAGCTCCAGCCAGGGCAGAGAGCTCCGCCGTAGTCCCAGCCACGGCTGAGAGCTCGACCCTGGCCGGGGCTGAGCTCTCAGCTGCACCCCCTCCCCACCGCCACCAGGGCCTTGGCTGGGAGGGGCTGAGAGCAGTGACCAGGGGCGGGGCCTTGGCCGGAAGAGGCAGGGCAAGGAGCTGCTGCCCATGTTCGGCTGGTCACTGAAAAGGGCAGCAAATGAAGGCCAGAGCAGGTAGTTCTTGTCACACCCTTACCCAGTGCCTTAATGCATTGTAACCCTGAGCCAGAGACATTGCCCCACCCAGTGAGGTGAGAGGTGAATTCCGTCTGTTCTTTCATTTCTGGGATTCCTCGTACTGTGCCACCAACAGGACCCAACCCTGACACCGGGAGAGACCACTCTTTCCTGGAGGCACTGCCACAGTATCAGTGGTTTCAGAACCTAGATTCTACCTGTACTGTGGCAATTTAATTGTATGTCTCTATTGTACTTTGTAGCTGCAATAATGTTGGTGACTCCCACATCATGTACCATCTGCAAAGGCTGTGTCAAGGGATGACTGGTAATTCATCACCTAATACTGAAGAAATTATCCAATATCTTAGGATGAACAATGGTAAGATGCTGAAAGAGTAATTATCAATGGTTCACTGGTCAAACTGGGAGGGTGCATCTAGTGGGGTCCCACTGGGGGCAGTTCTGGGTCTGGTACTAGTCAGTATTTTCATGAATGACTTGGACAGAGAGTGCTTATAAAATTTGAGGAATCACTCCAAGCTGGGAGGGGCTGCAAGCACTTTGGAGGACAAGATTAGAATTCAAAAGGACCTTCACAAATTGGGGAACTGATCTGAAATCAACAAGATGACATTTTTTTAAAAAGACAAATGCAAAGTACTTCATTTAGGGAGGAAAAATCTAAGGCACAACTACAAAATGGGGAATAACAGGCTAGGTAGTAGTAGTACCGAGAGGGATGTGGGGTTTGTAGTGGATCACAAATTGACTATGAGTCAACAATGTGATGCAGTTGCAAAAAAGGCTAATGTCATTCTGAGGTGTATTAACGGGAGTGCAGTGTGTAAGACGCAGGAGGTCATTGTCCTGATGTCCTCAGCACTGGTGAGCCCTCAGCTGGAGCACTGTGTCCATTTCTGGGTGCCACACTTTAGAAAAGATGTGGACAAACTGGAGAGAGGAGAGAAGCAAAAATGAGAAAAGGTTTAGAAAACCTAACCTATGAGGAAAGTTTACAAAACTTGGCTGTGTTTAGTCTTGCGTGAAAAAGACTGAGGACAGTCTTCCAACATGTGAAGGGCTGTTATAAAGAGGACAGGGATCAGTTGTTCCCCTTGTACACTGAAGATAGGAGAAGAAGTAATGGGCTTAATTTGCAGCAAGGGAATTTGACATACCTGGTCACAATCCAGACCAATGAGTAAGTTTGTCACCTCTACCCTCTAACCTGGGGTATCCTTTACAATGCCTTGATGCTGTGGCCTCCAATCTTGACTGCTCACAAAGAACCTCCAGCATGTAAGTCACTACCAGCTATGTCTGTGTGTGCTGCAGCCAGTCAGCCACCCCTTGGCTCTGACCAGTTTCAGTTATATGGTAGGGTGACCCCAATGCACCCCCAGTCCCAGATTTCCCCCCAGAAATGTCTGTCCTGTACTGCCCAGCCCTCTCTGGGACAAAATAAATTATATAAAGTCCATTATTGCTTTAATAGAGATAATATGCACTTAACTTGCCAGCCCAAATGGAGTTTCCCAGACATTTCAATTTAAACTCACTGGATTA
Source organism: Chelonia mydas (assembly GCF_015237465.2). Taxonomy (NCBI): domain Eukaryota; kingdom Metazoa; phylum Chordata; order Testudines; family Cheloniidae; genus Chelonia; species Chelonia mydas. The sequence continues at coordinate 9,005,562 of NC_051246.2, read as the reverse complement.
AATAAAATAATGAAACAAGTTTATTAACTACAAAAGAGGTTTTAAGTGAGTACAAGTAATGAGGCATAAACATAAGAAATGGTTAAAAAATAAAGAAAAAACACAGCTGGTGCCTAACAACGAACTATGTTCAATTCAAAGCAAAGTTTTCTCATCACATGCTCTCAGCAGTCTTAGTGACCAAATGTCTTAGGGTAGGCCCTTTCTCCAGTTCAATGGCTGCTTTCTTTGTCTCTTCTGGTGCTGTGAATTGATAGAGAGAGGAGGGTGCCTTGAGTTGTTTGTCCCTCCTTTTTGTAGTGTTAATTGCTCTCTTGGAAAACATTTCCAGCTGAGATTCAGGAGACAAAGTCTATAGGGAAGGATGCTCCCTGCTGCTTTCTCCTCACCTGTTGGACCTTCTTTTGTTTCCCTTCCTGCTTGATAACTCTGTTTACTGCTTAAATGAAAATTAAGCAGAGAACCCTTTCCTTGGTTTGAGATAGACCTGTTCACCAACTTCTGCTGTGATTTGGAACATATGTTAATAACATTATACAGGGAAATCTTATAACTTCGCAGACAATGTTCCCACATGCATTTTGGGGCAATATTGACCAGCAAATTATGAGTGTTCAGATGATACCTCACAAGGCATACTGTGTACAAAGATTGTTACAACAGTGTGCAGGAGGAGACACAAGTGTGCAGTCTGTCACAGGGAGATTTAGGTTAGATATTAGGACAATTTAGTGAAACTCTGGAACAGGCTGTCACACCTGTCAGGGATGGTCTAGGTGTGCTGGACCCTGCCTCAGCACAGGGGCTGGACTTGATGACCTCTCGAGGTCCCTTCCAGCCCTACATTTCTGTGATTCAATGCCCTCTTGAGTTCTGTGTCATGTGGTACTCACATTCATAGACTGCAGTTAAACAGGTGTTATTCATAGGAGATGACTCTTGCGGCTGATGTGTCTCAGTATTAGTGATGGTGAACATCAAAAGCACTTGTGGGTCAGTTTTGAAAATATCCCCGAAGTCTGGATATTTGTTTGACTCCTCCTGAAGTTTCTTCTTCTTTACTCACCCCTTTCTTGGCCCCGCTGCCATGATACTTCTCTTAGTTGTTGTGAGCCACCCCAAGTACTCTGTTTTGGTTCCATATTAGCTCCCTGTCACCCAGGGACCTTTTGGTACCAACTGGCAGAGGGCACAAGAGTGCATAAGGGTTACAACAATCCCCTGGATCTGATATCTACGTACTAGATTGCCAGAGAGAGTCATGTTAGGTGACTACTGAAAGCCTGTGTCACACGGATCATCATAGTCTTTGCAAAGTGTATGTGCGTATAATACATAAGGAGTTATGTGCCTATTCTGAAAATGTATGTAAGACAGGTCACCAGAAAGTGATAAACAGGTTCTGTTCTGGCAAGAAATAGGAGACACTGATCTCCCTGGCTGACCATGGTGCATTGTGTGTCCTACAATGGAAGTCTATTTACATATGGAATCACCACCTAATCAAGACTGGAAAGTCCATGAGATCACAAAATTGACAGGAAGAAACACGCAGCGGGAGGGTGTCCAGTTTATGACTAAGATCAAAAAATTAGTTTGTATATCAGGGGAATGCAAGAAGACACATGGTATCTTTCACCTAGGAAGTAAGCTGACAGTGGGTTCGCTTAATGAATGAAAAAGCGCAGCCAAGCCTGGATGTAATATACTGGGAGGCTGTTGGGTGAGCTTTTGCTCTTATGACATAATATCTTAGCTAAGGCTCGAGTAGGTGTGTTATGATTTTATTTTATTTGTAACCCTTTGTTTAAAATATTTCTACTTGCTTTCCTTTGTATAGCTTGTTAAAGAAACTTACATGGCTTTCTCTATAAACAAATGTAAGTGCTGTGTGCTAAGCTGAGCTGATTGAGCTGGGGATCGGTCCTGCTTTGAGCAGGGGGTTGGACTAGATGACCTCCTGATGGCCCCTTTCAACCCGGATATTCTAGGATTCTATGATTCTAAGGTGTAACTAGTCCTGCGTGGTGTAGTGTTCCTTTGGGAACGTGGGTCTAGTAGTTCTGTGAGTGTCCTGTGAATAAGGGACTGGCAGTGCTGGGGGACGCTCGGAGGAGTTGGAATGTTTTTATCACTAGCCTCCGTGAGGGCAGCGGAACCTGCGTAGAATGAGAGGGGAGCGCTTGTGCTGCCTGTGTCTGGAGTTGTCGGAAAGCTGACCCCTGGAGGGCACAGACAGGGCCTAAGGATTGCCAGCTAAGTTCCCTCTAGGCTGCATGGCTGCACAGTATAAAGGGCCACACAGCAGGGGCCTGGAGAGGAGAGAGGTAGGGGGTGGGCGGGAACTGGAGAGGGGAGCAAGGTGGGGTATGCAGGGCTGCCACAAGGGTTGCCAACTTTCTATTGTTGTAAAACCGGACACCCTAGCCCCGCCCCTTCCAGGCCCCGGCCACTACATCCCCCTTCCCTCAGTGGCTCGCTCTCCCCCACCTCACTCACTTTTACTGGGCTGGGGCAGGAGGCTGGGGTGCAGGAGAGGGTGAGGGCTCGAAATGGCGGTGTGGGCTCCAGGGTGGGGACAAGAATGAGGGGTTAAGGGTGTGGGAGGGGGCTCCGGGCTGAGGCAGGGAGTTGGAGTGCAGGAGGGGAAGAGGGCTCCCGCTGGGGTTGCAGGCTCTGGGGAGGGGCTGAGGGATTTGGAGCGCAGGAGAGGGCTGTGGGTTGAGGCAGCGGGTTGGGGTGCAGGAGAGGGTGAGGTTCCTGGGGTGGGGCTGGGGTGAGGGGTTCAGGGTGTGGGAGTGGGCTCTGGGTTGGGGCAGGGGGTTGAGATGTAGGAGGGGTGCGGGCTCTGGGGTGAGGACAGGGATGAGGGGTTCAGGATGTGGGAGGGGACTCTGGAGCAGGGGGAGTTGGGGTATGGGAGGGGGTGAGGGCTCTTGGTTGGGGCAGGGGGTCGGGGTGCAGGAGGGGACTCTGGGTTTGGAGGGGAAGGTGGGGGATCAGACAGGAGGCTCTGCAGCGTGCGCTGTTCTCCCCTGCAGGTACCGCCTCCCCCCCTCCTGCCCAAACCGGCCAATGGGAGTGCGGAGCTGGTGCTCAGGCAGGGGCAATGCATGGAGCCCTGTGGCCACCACCGGTAGGAGCCGGACTGGCTGGCCACTTCTGGGGCACAGTGTGGGGCCAGAACAGGTAGGGAGTAACCTGCCTTGGCTCCACAGCACCGCTGACCGGACCTTTAATGGCCGGTCGGTGCTGCTGACCGGAGCTGCCAGGGTCTCTTTTCAACTGGGTGTTCCAGTCGAAAACCAGACACCTGGTCACCCTAGCTGCCACGGGCCTCTCTCCCGGCCCCGGAGCTTGCTGCTGCCAGCAGGGAAAGAGCTGGGCAGGCGTCTTCAGTCTGCCCCAGTCCTGGGGCCGCCTGCCTACACCCCAGACTCCTCATCTCTGGCCCCACCCCAGAGCCTACACCTGCAGCCAAAGCCCTCACCCCCTCCCACACCCCAGCCCTGAGCCCCCTCCCACTCCCCAAACCCCTCATCCCAAGCCCCATCCCAGAGCCCTCACCTCTAGCCAGAGCCCTCACACCCCCACACCCCAACCCTCTGCCCTACCCTGAGCCCCCTCCCACATCCCAAACCCCTCATCCCTGGCCCCACACCAGAGCCTGCACCTCCAGCCAGAGCCTCGTGCCCCCTGCATCCCAACCCCCTGTCCCAGCCCTGAGCTCCCTCCTGCACCCAAACTCCTTCCCAGATCCTGCACCCCGCACCCCCCTCCGCCCTCTGAACCCCTCGTCCCCAGCCCTAAGCTCCCTTTCACACCCCAACCCCCTGCTCCAGCCTGGTGAAAGTGAGGGAGGGGGGATGCCTCAGAGAAGGGGTGGGGCCTCAGGGAAGAGGTGGGGCAGGGGTCAGGACAAGGATGTTCGGTTTGTGTGATTAGAAAGTTGGCAAACCTACAAGGCCTCCTCATGCTAAGGACAGGTGGTAGTGCGGTGCCTCACAACCCTGGGTACCCCCAAGAAGCATCGAACTCCCCTGCCTCCCCATGAACCCAGGAAGCTTCATCAGGCAAATAAAAAAGCTCCGAAATCCCAATTCTTCTCCTTGATTCCCTCCCCTCCCCACTGCCTGCTGCTGTCCCTCCTTCACAGTGAATGCTCTCCACAGACCTAGGCCTTTGCAGATCTTGATGCCCAGCATGCCTCTCTGCTCAGAGGCACCAAGTGTGCTCTGGGAGGCACTGAACCAGGGATTACTAAAGTGGAATAGGGCAGCATGATGGTGAAGCCTCCTCTGGGTGTTTTAAATGGTACTTTAAAGCTTCAGTGTTTCAGGTTTAAAAAAGGAGACTGGAAATAGTATGTTTTGGACAGCTGCCAGAGAGGTTTTCAGGTTGATAGTTCTGGCTGTGCATAAGAGTTCTGGAGACATCACTGGAGACATCCATGATCTTAACAATGAGGCCTCTCTCAGAGGGAACCAGGAGAGATGGAAATGTGCAGAGGATAGTGCCCCAAGGGGTAGCAGCTCTTCTCAGCCTGCACAGAACAGAGGAACCAGCCACCGCAATTACGTGCTGATCATGCTGATTTGTGTGTGTGCAGTGCACCAGCTAGAGGTGGTGGGATGTTTCCAGCTTCTGATGAATAAAATCATTGAGGACAAAGAAGACTTTCGTCAGGTAACTCATCTATCTTCTCTGGAAGTGTAAATGCGAGAGGTTTTTTAGAGCATAAGAAAGCAAAGATCATTTGTATATAGATCCCATCTCCCCAAGAGTCTCCCTTGTGGGAACTCCCGGTCTGAGACAGACTGGGAAATCCCTGTGTGCTTAGGTTTGAGGTGTTATTATTTATAGCAATTAGAGGTGGCTCTTCCAGGGCAGTAGAAGTTGGAAACAACTTTGGCTGTTACTGGGAAGGCGCTCAGGGGAAATGGACAAAAGATGTGCTTCTCTGTTACCTCTCTGAATTGGTGGAAATACTATTAATTAGTCACTGTTTTCCTAGCCATACCAGGTGAAAATGGTCCAGTCCACCACTTGCCATGGAGGTAGCTATCTGATGAGGCTGGAGAAGCCTGACCTGAATCTCACCTTCTGTGTTCACAAGTGCGCTCCGGCTCCAACAGTTTACTCTGTGGTAAGGAAAGTGTCCTGGCATTCATTAGGAATTGTGGTGATCTACAACAGCAAATTAGCTGGTTATGGTTAGGAAGCCTTCACACTCTGCCTACAGACAAGAAGATGAGCAGAGGGGGAGACCGTCTCTACCCTGTGCTGATTGGCTCTTTCCCTCTTAACTAAAACCATCCTCCATCTCCTAAAAAAAAGTCATGGAACTAAGATGCCATTTGCTGTCGTGACATTGTTGACTCTGCTGGTGTTTTATATGCCCTTTCCCCCTCTTGGTGTCCGTTTTGTCCATTTGGGTTGTCTACTCCTGTGTTTTGCAGTGCCTAGCACAATGGGGCCCCATTCTCGATGGGCCCTTAGTCACTGCTGCAATAAACATGGTTACTAATAACACACCTGCTTAACTTTAACCACACGAGGCGTCCTATTAACTTTACGAGATGCTTAAAGTTAAGAACATGTGTAAGTCTTTTTACTTTACACAAAATCTCCCAGTTTGGCTTCAGTAGCCTTCGAGAGATAGGCCCTGATTCCGGGAGACTCCCGGCGAAACTGGGAGGGTTGGCAACCCTAAGTGAGAGTGTGTGTGTGTTGGGGGAGTGTGCATATGTTTCAGGAAGGGTGTGTGTGTGAGTGAGTGAGACAGAAAGATTGTGTGTGTTGGGGGAGTGTGTGTATGTGTGTGTGAAAGAGAGAGCGAGAGTGTGTGTGTGCACATATTGGGGGAGTGTTTGTGTCTTGGGGGTGTGCGTGTGTGTGAGAGAGAGTGTGTTGGGGCAGTGTGTGTGTGTGTGTTGGGGGACTGTGTGTGTGTGAGAGTGTAGGGGGCAGTGTGTGTGTGTGTGTGAGAGAGAGAGTTGGGGGCAATGTGTGTGTGAGAGTGTCTGTGTGTGTTGGGGTAGTGTCTGTGTTAGAGAGTATGCGTATGTTGCAGGGAGTGTGTGAGTGTGTGAGAGAGAGTGCGAGAGTGTGTGTGTTGGGGCGGGGGAGTGTGTGTGTGCCTGAGTGATCGGGTCAGCGCACTGTCTCTTTAAGCAGAGCATTCAGAGGCCTGAACAGCAGCACCAGTAGGTCCCAAGCTGCCCCTGACCCCCACCCCAGCTCAGCGGAGACCAGGTACATGGGTCGGGGGAGGGGACACCCCACATTGCCTGCTCTGTGCAGCAGACGGGAGGCCGGCTCCCGGTCCCAGGTAGCTTGGTCAGGGGCTGCTCTGTTGGTGGGGGTGGGAGGAGCAGGAGCGGGGCGGCTGCAGATGGTAGTGGAGCCTTTCCTCCCCCACTGCTTCGGAGGAGTTACCTGATTGGTCCAGCTGCCCTCCTGCAACACAGTTTATCCACCCTCTCCAGGTGCCACCATGCCTGCCTCTAAGCCCCACTGACTGTCGGCAGGTCAGGTTGGTGGGAGGTACCTGCCTGGCACCCCTCACCCTACCTCCCCGAGCATGGCATCCGGGGCGGTGGCCCAGCCCAGCCCTCCGTAAGGCCGGCCCTTGTCCAGAGCCCTCCGCTTGCTCAGCACCGTAGCAAACACATCATTTAACCTTGTATTAAAGGTACAGAAAAAGACAGTTAAAGTATTTGAAATTAAAAGTATTAAGTAAGGCTTTCATTTTAACATCATCCCTCATTCCCTTTCCCTTTGGCTGGAGAGGGTGTTTAGAAGGAAGTCCCCCTTGTCTGACAGTCTCTTAGATGGTATTAAAGATGGTAATAAGGGGCCGTGTGGCCTTTAGGGAACAGAGAAGTTAGGTGAGATGGACTGAAGCTGGCGTTGCTGTTGTTGTTAAAGTTCCGTTTCCTGGAAGACAAAACAAGACAAATACACACAAAGGGGAAAGAAAAGAACAGCAAGATAGAAAACATAGCTTCTGTCTCAGGAATGATGCTCAATTGCAAACAGGGCGGCCGACATACTTGCTGGCCCCTAGGCAAGGTGGGCGCAGGCGGGGGGCGACTCTGGGCCCCTGAAGGGGCAGGGCCTCAGGCAGAAGGGGCAGGGCTGGTGGCTAGTTTCCCTCAGCCAGCCCAGCCTGGACCGTGCGACCTGGGGCTCCAGTGGCGATTTAAAGGGACCCAGGCCCTTTTAAATTGTCGGGTCCCGGGGCAGCTGCCCTTTGCCGCCCTCGCATCAGTGGCGCTGCTTGCAACCTCACTGTGGAGAAACACAGGCACAGCACATGGTCTTATCAGCTACTCTGAGACCTGGCAATCTTGTACCAGCATAAGGCTATTTAGCGCATTGCATTTAGTTGCCTTTCTCATAAGAGACTCACAGCAGTGTTGTAATATATACAGCCTTGGTCAGCTAAGCCAGACTCTCCTTCAACAGAAGGAAAAGGAGGGGAGGCGGTAGGAAGGAGAAGAAATAGGTGGGAAAGGAAAAGAACACATAAGGAGGGGGGTGTGTGTGTGTGTGTGTGTGTGTGTGTGTGTCACAGTCTCACATCCTAGGTGGTGGGTGTGATTATCTGGAGGTGGTGGTGTTATCTGGCTCCTTCTCTCTGGCCCAGTTTGGTCAGGACATCTCAGAGGATCAGGATGAAGAAGGTCTGGGGCCCCAGGACACTGTGGGGGTGGCAGCATCATGGTGAAGTTCACTCCTTCCCCTTCTCCCATCTCTCAATCAGACAGTGTTGTGGTAAGCAGCTTTTCCTTCCAAAGTCCCCTTCTGAGGACCGCAGAAGGGAAGTACTGTCTGGAAGAGCCCTTCCTCTCATTATTTTGTCCACCAGTTAGGGCTAATTTCGAACACAACAATTTTGGTTCATTGATTTCTGGTCTCACACTGTTCTCGTTTGCTAGGCATGGTCTTAACACAGACTGAGTTAGTCCAAATAAAGAGGCCTATGTATATAATTCAAAGACTGTCTCTTTAGCACCATTTCCCATCAAATAGGTCACTTTTCTCAGTTGAGCTCACAATTAAAGAAAATTTGCAGGTCCAAATAATACAACAGATGGGCCCAAACAGAGTTGGGCTGAGCTGCTAAAATGTAAAAGGCAAGCCCAAACAGAAGGCAAAGGTTTTTATAAATGTGTATCTCATTACTCATGGCCAAAATGATATAGTATCCTGCACTGCTGTCTCTTTCAGCGTTCCTGTTTTGAAACTCTACCCCAGATTTTGGTCATCCATTTGAAGAGAGATCCGGGTGACATTAATGTTGAGGTCTCTGTGCCCCCCTCACTGACACTGAAAACTGAAAAGCAGCTTGTAAGTACATGGACTTCCTACTGAGCTTTCATTATTTTTATCCTCTGTTTTACCTAACCGATCTAAAAAAAAAAAAAAAGGAAAGGAGAGCATGACAGCAACTTCCTGGTTTCAAATTTAGGAATATTGGCTGGTATAGTCATGTGGTATTAAAGATGGTAATAACTGTCCTTTTGGCCTTTGGGGAAAGAGAAACTCATATATTCTATTCTGTATAGGTTTTTACACCATACTTGTTATTACCATAGTATCTGTATAGCCTTCCAGTAGTGCATTAAGCAATTTGACTATACATCTGTCACATGTCATAGAGTTCAGCTCTACCAGTGTGCCAAGCTATAGTATGAACTTTGAATATGTTGGACTCAGCCTGGTCTTGAGGTTTGATGTTTTGTGAACCTGAAGCAAGGAAATTTGCCAATTGGAGAAATCCATTAACCCTGCTGGACACCCCTAGCCTGACATCTGCCCCCTTCTGAACTATGGGAGTAGTACTTATCATTTCCATCTTCAGGTAGCGTCTGATGGCCATCTCCTCCTGCTTCACATTCCTAGTGGCTTTGTCCATCAGTCGCCTTCGGGGAACAGTAGGGTCAGGGCTTAGGGCAGGGGTAGTCAATAGGCTGACTGCAGGCCAAATCTGGATTGTCAGATGTTTTTGAATGGACCCAAAATCTTTTTATGTACTTATTATTATCATTATTGTTATGTTTGTATTATTTTCTCTGGAATCTGGACCTTGACTAAGGAATTTGGCCTTTGACAAAAAAGAATTGATTTCTTAGGGCATTTCTCCTTGGAAAGAGAAGCTCAAATGTGCATGTGATGCTCACTGGCCATCTATCTGATACGATAATGTAGGGCTCAATTCCTGAACATCATCATGATGCAAACACTATTTTCCCTTCAAATAATCAAAAATAAGTACAGATTTAATGGATTTGTTTAAAACAATAGAGATAGATGTAAAATAGTTTTTTATGTGACTACATTTGTGCAACACCAACTAATGGCAGTCTTTACATTGTTAAGATGGTAGCACCAATTTAATCAACTCTCTCTCTCTCTCTCTCTCATATTGAAATTCAAAGTTTTGGTTTCTTAGGGCTTGTCTACACTACCGCACGGGGTCGATCTAAGGTACCGCAACTTCAGCTACGTGAACAGTGTAGCTGAAGTTGACGTACTTAGATCTACTTACCACGGTGTCTTCACTGTGGTAAGTCAGCAGTTGACACTCTCCCATAGACTCCGCTTGTGCTTCTCCTTCTGGTGGAGTACCAGAGTCGACGGAGTGCTCGGCGGTCAATTTATCGCATCTAGAGTAGAAGTGATAAATCAACCCCCGCTGGATCGATCGCTGCCCGCCGATCTGGCAGGTAGTGTAGACAAGCCCTTAGCTATTTAAACCAGCTCAGATATCTAAAGAATGCTTGTACTTAAAGTGACAGAAATGTTATCTGGTTAGAAGTAGAGTTCTCTTGAAAGCAGCTGCCGTCATAGGTGCTGACTCCATGGGGAAAAATTTGTGGGTGCTGAGCGGCTACCGGCAGCCCCCCTCCACTACCCCACCCCAGTGCTTCCTGCCCACCAGTGGGCCCCGTGGATCAGTGTGCCTCCCTCTCCCTCCCTGTACCTCCCGACCACCGGGATCAGCTGTTTTGCAGCATTTGGGAGGCTCTGGGGGGAAGGGGGGAGGAGAAAGGATGCGATGCACTCAGGGAAGGGGCTGGAACTGGGTGGGAAGAGGCAGGGTGGAGATAGAGCGGGGGCAGGAAGAAGTGGGGTGGGGGTGTGGCATTGAGGGAAGGGGTGGAGTGGGGGTGGCCTGGGGCAGAGCTGGGGATCAAGCCCTCCCCGGCACTTTTGAAAGTCGGTGCCTGTGGTTGCAGTTAGTTCTGTGGACTAGACCTTTGAAAATTTGTTTACGGCATAACTAAAAAGATGGGTGATCTGAACTTTATTGTGAGTTTCTTCTAGGACTTCATGATTTATGAGCACTGACAGTCCGCTTGCAGTGCAAATACAAGATTATTGACCACTGAACTTTGTCATAATTTTCTTTTAGGACACCGTCTATGAGCTCTTTGTGGTGTGTCACCATTCTGGGGGAATTCAGGGTGATCAGTACATGGTCGAAATAAAGTCAGTTGAAAATGATTGCTGGTACCGCTTCACTGAAACCCAGGTGCAAGAGGTAAAATGTGCTTGTAGGTTCAGGAAAAGTATGTAATGCCTTGGCCTGTGTGGGGAAGAGGTTCTGATTTGAAGATCGGTTCATTCACTTTTTCTAATACAGACAAATCTGAGTCATTCAAAATCCCAAATTCTGCATTACGTCTAGAAATGTTCATTGTCCTTCTGCATGCATTGCCCCTTCAGGTCCAAATCATGGGAGCTGCGTGCCAAGCTCATGAATTGCAGGATGGCTGATAGATCTGTCTAAACTCTCTATGTTTTGAAAATGTTCTATAAAGAAAACTCATGCCAATCCAACCTAACTTCGTTGTTTGACAGGGTCACTGACCTACTGGGTAGGGGGAAGCAGTAGAGATGAAATATCTTGATTTTAGTAAGGCTTTTGACACAGTCTAACATGACAGACTCATAAGCCAACTACGGAAATGTGATCTAGACGAAATTACTATTAGGTGGGTGCACAACTGGTTAAAAGACCTTACTCAGAGTTGCTATCAAGGGTTTACTAAGAGAGTGTAGCTAGTTGGGCCCTGGTGATCAGTCTTGGGTCCAGACCTATGCTTATAAAATGTGAGGATGACTCCAGGGGAGGGGTTGCAAGCACTTTGGAGGACATGATTAGAATCGAAAACAACCTGGACAAATTAGAGAATTGGTCCGAAATCAATGAGATGAAATTCAATAAAGACAAGTGCATAATACTTAGGGAGGAAAAATCAAATGCAAAATTACAAAATGGGGAACAACTGGCTAGGCGGTAGTACTTCTGGAAAGGATGTGGGGGTTATAGTGGATCACAAATTGAATGAGTCAACAATGTGCTCCAATTGTAAAAAAGCTAACATTCTGGGGTGTATTAACAGGCGTGTCATATGTAAGTCAAAGCAGTAATAGTCCAACCCTACTTAGCACTGCTGAGGCCTCAGCTATGTCCAGTTCTGGGTGCGCACTTTCAAAAACATGTGGACAAACTGGAGAGAGTCCAGATGAGGACAACAAAAATGATAAAAGGTTTAGAAAACATGACCTATGAGGAAAGGATAAAAAACTGGGCATGTCTAGTCTGTAAAAAAGAAGACAGAGGGAGTATCCTAATAAAAGTCTTCAAATGTGTTAAGAGCTGTTATAAAGAGGACAGTGATCAATTGCTCCTCTTGTCTATTAAAGATAGGACAAGAAGTAATGGGCTTAATCCACCATAAGAGAGATTTAGGTCAGATGTTATGCTACATCTACACTACAGCTACAGAGTGGAGGTCGATGCACCGATGGTCAATTTGGTGGGTCTAGTGAAGACCCGCGAAATCGACAACAGATTGCTCTCCAGTCAACCCCAGTGCTCTACCCTGGACAAGAAAAGTAAGGTAAGTCAATGGGAGAGTGTTTCCCATCGACCCCGCATGGTGTAGACACCGCAGGTAGTTGGCCTAAGGTAGGTCAATTCCTACTGTGTTATTCATGGAGCTGGAGTTGCGTGCCTTAGGTCGACTTACTGCGATAGTGGAGATGTAGCCTTAGAAAAAACTTTTTAACTCGAAGCACAGTTAAGCTCTGGAATAGGCTTCCAAGAGAGGTTGTGGAATCCCCATCACCGGAGATTTTTAAGAGCAGGTTGGACAAACACCCATCAGAGATAATCTAGGTTTACATTCTCATGTCATAGTTCAGGGGCCTGGACTTTGACCTCTTGAGGACCTTCGCAGTCCCACATTTCTCTGATTCTGTGAAACTTTTTTGTTTCCTTTGCTTGGGTTCTTTTCATTACAACATAAATTGGTCAGCTCAAGCAAAGTTTAGTGGGATATTTTAAAACTGAAAAATTGTCAGTTTGAAGTCAAAACATGCCATTTGTGAAATCTACCATTTTCTAAAGAGAGTTTCTGTGGAAAATTGTGTAAAAAGTGACAAATAAGTCAATTTAAAAAATCCAGCATAACAAAAAGTGTCTGAAATTTTGAAAATGTTCACAGGAATTGTTTATTCTTCAGCCAGCTCTAACGCTAGAGCCGTAAACTTCTTTGTGCTGCTGTTGGAGGTTCGTTGTGGTGCTGCCTGTATGGAAATGGCTTGATTCTAGCCAAGTTACTCTTATGTGTGCGATTATCTTCTGGGTGGGGTTTGTCAGGTGTTCTGACTATATTTAGATAATTACAGTTATGCCTACGTATACTGTTCAGCGATGCTTCAGCTGATGGTGAGGTCAGGGGAGGGGCTTTGTTTCTCCCCTTGCCACGTGTGTCCCCTGTATCTATGGAATGAGAATGGAAATATAGACGAGGAAAACCTAGTTTTAGTGTAAAATCTGTCTGAAACCAGAGACGTTCGATCTCCCAAAGTTCAGCAATGATTCTGAATGACTTTCCCCCAGCTCTGTAACTGTCCACTGTTGCCTCATACTGTGGCAGTGAAGATGGATCTTTTATTGTTCTCAAATGCTGAGAAAAATATGGGTAGAGCATTGTCAGTCCCCTGCTCTTCTCCCTTCTCAGTTGTAGAATATTTCTCCCCCCATTTTGTGCCTCTGACCCTAAGGTAACTGTCCTTGGCTGAGGGAAGCAGAGTGAGTCTTCATAGACTCAGTCAGGGCAGCTCCCAGCTTCAGCAAAGGGTCACATAGAATGATTCATCTCTCAGCACTGGGCACACAATCCCCAGAGTGCCTTCAGCCCTTTCTGGTAAGGGAGATACGGCTGGCACAGCTGGAGGAAAGAGTGAGCAAAGTCGGCTGTGGCCCACCTCTACTTTCCCCAGTCCTGTGGCCAGTTGGCTGGCAGGCCAGTCTCTGAAATAAATTACAGCAGCCTCAGGCCTGATCTAAATTACATCCCTCTGCCCATGGCCTCATGGGACTGCTCTAACAGGCAGGGATCGGGTATGTGCCAGGACACCCAAGTCATGCCTTCTGTTCTGTCTTTGGGGCATGTTATCTACTGTGGGAGCTGGTAGGGGGTTGGAGTTGAGGCACAAAGACTGCAATATGCCTCATGAGGATCCCTGTTATACAGGGCAATTTTTAGGGAGCTGGTTGAAATGAATATATTTAACCTGACTGGACCTGAGAACCAGCCCTTAAAACTGTGCTGCTAACAGCCCACAAAACGAAATATGCAAACTTTCTGTAAAGGGCTCTGGTCAGTGTAGTACAAGGGCTATAATGAGAACTTCCCCTATATGGAATAGAAAACTAAGTAAGCCAAATTCTGCTCTCATTTATGCAAATTAAATCTTATTCACTTGAAGCCATTAGAGTTGCTCTGGATTTACTCCAGTGTAAATGAGAGCAGAATTTGGCCTACATCTATTACTGTGTTACCACCTGGTTGTGCCCCATTTAGCCTCACCTCAACACAATATGGTGTTCGAAAAGCACAGCATTCCTCCTGCCCCAGGTATAGTACCGTCCTATTGGATGAGAGACAGAATCATAGAAACATAGGACTGGGAAGGACCACAAAGTTGTTAAGAATGTTGATGAACAATGTTGTTACTGCTGCCAGGTTGTTACCGCTGCTCAGTGCTTCTGTTTGTGGAACTCCAGTGTTATTAACACAAGCAGATAGTGCACCCTTCTAATTCAACAGACCTCAATGTTTGTTACTCATAGAGAACGACCACAGGCACAGTTCAGTGAAAAAGGCACTCAGCCAGGTTTATTGCCCTCAAGGCACAGTCCTAGTGTCCTATAGGTGCTACAGGTACACTAAAATGAGTGCCCAGTGGCAAGGAATGACTTAGTCAGCAGCGGGAATTTCTTCTGTCCCCTCAGCTGCACAAAGGGCTAAAGTGAGGTACCCCAACATTTATAGACTGAGACAAACAACTTATGTACCATTTTATGTGTTTCATGACACCTGGTTCTTACTTCCCCTTGTACCTTGCTCCAGAAGTCTTGGGTAAAAAAAATCCCTATTCATCACTTCTGTCAGACCCTTTTCTCTTGTTCAAGCTCAGGATGTCACTGGGCTAATCTTCTGGAGTATGTTCACATACGTACCCAGTATCCTTTGCTTCTTAGAAGTGCCTCTGTTTTAGCAACACTAGCAGTACCCTTGCTAAATTCATGTATTGGACAGTGAGCTTGTAAATATCTGCTTTAATACATGGCCTGTCTTTGGTTCACAGCCCCTGGTTCAGGCCTCAAGTCTTGCACCAGGCCCAGTGCTCTACATCTCTCCCTACTACGCTGGACAGGTCATCTAGTCCAGTCCCCTACACTGAGGCAGGACTAAGTATTATCTAGACTGTGACTGACAGGTGTTTGTTGAACCTATTCTTAAACCCCCCCAGTGACGGAGCTGCCACAACATCCCTAGGTAATTTGTTCTAATGCTTAGCTACCCTGATAGTTAGGAATTTTTTCCTAATGTCTACCCTAAATCTCCCTTACTCCAATTTAAACCCATTGCTTCTTATCCTGTCCTCAACTGTTAAGGTGAACAATTTATCACACTCCTCTTTATAACAACGTTTTACATACTTCAAGACTTATAATGTCCTCCCCCCGTCAGTTTTCTCTTCTCCAGACTAAACAAACCCAGTTCTTTCAATCTTCCCTCACAGCTCATGTTTTCTAGACCTTCAATCATTTTTGTTGCTCTTCTTTGGACTTTCTCCAATTTGCCTACATCTTTCCTGAAGTGTGGTGCCCAGAACTGGACACAGTACTCCAGTTGAGGTGAGGCCTCAGTGTGGAGTAGAGCGGAAGAATTACTTCTTGTGTCTTGCTTACAACACTCTTGATAATACATCCCAGAATGATATTTGCTTTTTTTGCAATAGTGTTACATTTTTGACCCGTATTTAAGTTTGTGATCTACTGTAACCCCCAGATCATTTTCTGCAGTACTTTTTCCTAGGCAGTCATTTCCCATTTTGCATTTGTGCAATTGATGGTTCCTTCCTAAGTGGAGTACTTAGCATTTGTTCTTATTAAATTTCATCCTATTTACCTCAGACCATTTCTCCAGTTTGTCCAGATCATTTTGAGTTCTAATCCTGTCCTTCAAAGTGCTTGCAACCCCTCCCAGCTTGGTGTTGTCTGTAAACTTTATAAGTGCTCTCTCTATGCCATTATCCAATGAACATCTGAAGTGACTGTTCACATGGAAATTAAATATTCTATTGAAATTTACTGTTGATCTATGATATTTATATGGTCCCCAGCATCACATTATCTGAGTGCCTTACAATCTTTAACAGATTTATTCTCACACACCCCTGTGAGGCAGAGCAGTGCTATTATCTCCATTTTACAGATGGGCACTGGTGACGCAGAGGATATGTCCACACTGCAGTTAAGCACCCGGGGCTGGCCCATGTCAGCCAACTTGGGCTAGCGGGGGCTCAGGCTAAGGAGCTGTTTATTTGTGGTATAGCTGTTTGAGTTTGGGCTGGAGCCTCATCTCTGGGACCTTCCCCCCTTGCAGGGTCCCAGAGGTTGGCCTCCAGCAAAGGTCTATACTGCAATTAAACAGCCCTCTAGCCTGAGCCCTATGAGCCCAAGTCAGCTGGCATGGGCCAGTCGCAGGTGCTTAAATTGGAGCATAGATGTACCCAGAGAGATTAAGTGACTTGCCAAAGGTCACACAGGAAGTCTGTGAAAATTGAATTCTCTGCAGAGCATAGAATTGAACCCAGGTGTCCCAAGTTAGTGCCATACCCACTGGACTACTTTTCTTACTGCTGGAACAGGGCAGAGTAAGTCCCGCTCCCAGTAACTGGTGTTAAAATTAAGATGTACGTTAATCACCCATTATGTCACAGCTACAGCCATAAGGATACAGGAGATATCGCCTTCACCTCCATCCAGTGCCTGATATTTAATAAATACTTTAGAAGTTGCCTTGGGAAATGATCCATTCTATTCTCTTTTTTACAGATCCCAGAAGGACAGATCTGCTTGGATGAACAACACAGGTATCTCCAATCCCCATTTTGGGAATCACTCTTTCAGCCATTCCAATGCCAGTGCGATGTTTTCGGAGCTCCGACTGAGTTGGTCCTGTCAGGTCCCCATAGTGACTATTTCTGTTCTCCTTCAAGTACTAGAATTGACCCACTTTGCTATATATTCCCATGTACTCCCAGCCTAGAGTCACAGGCCTTCTAGGAAGCAATGTATGCTATATCAGACAGGAAAATGAGCTAGGGCATGTAAGGAGCTACACGCTTGCCCTATCCACCCCTTGCTCCTCAGTGAAGCAGTGAGGTTGTATCCATTAGGGTCTGTTTAAACTGCAGTGTAAGCCCAGGGTTAGTGGGACTCGAGTCAGTTGACTCGTGTTAGGGAATTCTTGGCTTGAGCATCTGCACTGGTTTTTAATGGGTTTTTAATGTGATGGGGCAAGGCCAGATGGCTATAGGAAAGTAATGAGAAACAGGTATATTAGCCCCAGGCTAAACAAATCCCTGTTACCATGGTAACCAAATGGCAGTTGCTCCAGGTCAAATAAGACACCTGAGGCCAATTAAGATCCTTCTAGAAAGCAGTGGAGACAGCTAGGTTGATTGGGACACCTGAAGCCAATCAAGGGCTGTCTGGAACTAGTTAAGAGCTTCCCAGTTAGTCAGTTAGGGAGGCGTGTCAGGAGCTGTCAGAGGAAGCCACGCTGCTGGAGAAACTGGGCAGTGCAAACACTATCAGGCACAAGGAAGGAGGCCTTGAGGTAAGGGTGAAGGAGATATTGAGGAACGGGGGGCTGCTGTGGGGAAGTGGCCCATGGAATTGTACCTGTCCTGTTGTTGTTAAAAAGTCAGCTACCAATAGCTTCTACTATTAGGGTCTCTGGGCTGGAGCCTGGAGTAGAGGGTGGGCCCAGACTCTATCTTCCCCCCTCCCCAATCAATCACAGAGACTGTGGGACAACAGAGACTGTGCGAGGAAGGGTTGCTTCTTCCCATCTCCCTTACTGGCCGATGATGAGAGTGGCTAAAACAGACTGAAGCATGCCCCTGAGAACTGTAGTGAGCCATTGAGGTGAGCACTAGAACTGGGAGTTGCAGGTTTTTCCCTGGAAAGGGATAGAATTCTCAGACTACTGCTAACCAGAAGCACAGGACCCACCACGGGGAGAAGGAGCTTCATAACAATTAAGACTTTTCTAACCTGGGCTTGAACCTGGGGGTCTGGCATCCAGACTGCAGCACGAAGCCCTGAGTCAAAACCACCGTACTGAGGAGTCCCTAGCTTCCTCCTGAAATGTGGCTTCTCTAGCATTTTGACTGTGGTGCACTGTGGGGAGAACTTTACAGCTCACCCTGCATGTTATAGGAAGTTTGAACAGCCCGTCAACGCAGCCTCTGGAGCAGTTTTTCTTGTCTGTGCATTCCAAACTACTAGAGCCAGCAACGTGAAGGAGGGACTTTTAGAACAGGGGTTTTCAAACTTTGAGTCGTGACTCGTCTGGGTAAGCCGTTGGCAGGCTATGAGATGGTTTGTTTACCTGAGCGTCTGCAAGCACGGCAGCTCACAGCTCTCAGTGGCTGTGGTTCACTGACCCAGCCTGCACTACCTCCCGCAGCTCCCATTGGCTGGGAATGGCAAACTTCAGCCACTGGGAGCTGCTGTGAGCGGCCATGCCTGCAGACACTCAGGTAAACAAAGCATCTTGTGGCCCTCCAGCAGCTTACCCTGATGAGCCATGACCCAAAGTTTGAAAACCCCTGCTTTAGAAGAACTTGTTTTGCCTGTGCTTTCACTCCTGTGTCAGGAAATTGGCATTCGTGCTCCTCGCTCAGAGTCTTCTGCTGGCTCCCATCAGTCCCCAAGCTAGATTCAGGTGACAGCAAGGCATCATTCTAGCTGATGAGCACCACAGTTGGCTCTATGCTGGGCACAGTGCCCAGCACCCAGTCAAACTCCTCCTATAATGGGCATGACATTGGCAAGTTGCCCAAGGCGTGGGCATGGTTCTGGTCCCTGACCTTCTGGTACTCGCTCTTCAGTCTCTTACTATGCTCCCTGCACTGGTCATCTGTCTGGAAAATCTGCAAAGCTGCCAGCTTTTTAGCTATCTGCTGGTATGCATGGCCATTTCTGGTGCTTTTGCCGAAATCCACAGTTTTACTGGCCTCGTACCAGAGATTCACCAAAATTTGGCTGTGCTCCTGTGATCAAGAAGCAGCTCGCTTTGCAAAAGGTTTGCTTGGTTCGGTCTCCATGGCAAACCCAGGAGGGTCTCCAAAGGTGTACTTGCAGCTCGGTGCTCATACGGTAATGGGTTAATGCAGACTAACTGAGCAGCTGCTGCACTCTGGGAGGGGTGGCTTCCATTCTGAATGGAAGATTGTTGGGATAGAGAGGACAAAGGAAGTCAGCCCTTGGAGTTGTGGGGTGTTTCTGGCAGACTCTCAGGACACAAGATGAAGAGAGCTGTGTTCACATAGCAAAGCAATAGGGCTCAGACCTTGGGTCCCATCTTGACTCGTGCTCAGACCCTGAAGCCCTGCAGGGTACTGGGACCTTGGGTCCAAGCCCTGGGTTAGAACAATTTCAGTGTAGATAGCAGCGGAGTGGGAGGTAAGCTTGAGCCAGAGCTTCAGCCTGGGCGCTTATTGCAATGTAGACATACCCTTAGGCTCCTCTTGTCCTTTGCATCCATTTTTCCCATGTTCTCTATCAGTTGTAGTGGTCCCTAGGTAAGTCAGTTTTTAGCATACTTAAAAAAAATGATTTTCTACATATCTGTAGAAACTCCTACCACCCCCTGGCATTGACTGTGGGCTCGGCTAGGAGGTCAGATTTCAGTGTGATGTAAACATATTGCCATCAGGCTAATAAACCTGGCTTCTCAGTGCTTGGGTGAGGGGAGCTCCTCAAAAGGGTATCTTTTCTGTGCAACGTTTCCCCCCACCCCAACTCTGCCTGGAGCAGAAGGACCATTTAAAACTGTTTTTCCTGGCAGAAGTTTTTCAGGCTTGCTAGGTAAAGGTAATTTCCACTTTAGTCTAGACTCAAAATCCTCGATTCCAGCAGCTATTGCCTTGTTCTGCATGGCAAAGCATTTGACAGTCTTGAAGAACTGTTTAGACTCTAAGGCCTGCTAAATGATTCAGGTTGTCAGGGCCATGTGCTAGGCCAGTGGCCTTAGAGCAGGCTGAATCTTCTGTGGCTGGGAAGGAGATAATACAGCAGGAGACCAGATCTGTCATGTTATTTAGATGTTACTTTTGCATCCCATGGCTAGCGCTTCATCTTAGGTTTCCTTAATGCTGTCGTGATTAACCATTCAGTAACCATACAAGATGGGCCCCTTCACTTTATTAACCCAAGTGTACAGGAAAATATTAAGTTAAATTTTTTAAATTAATTTTTGGAATGTTAATGATGTTGCAACCAAAACACTGTTTACGTATACAGCTGGAGATTTGTCCATTTCCCCCATCAAATGCAAAAATCAGAGAGAAAGGAGAATAGCAAAAGAGCAGGCAGTCTGTTGGTAGGTGGATGGTTGCAGGCTAGAGTCATGGCTCAGTCTTTGGTTCATCTGAGGTCAGAGTGCAAAGTTCGGGTCAGAGGTGCAGTCCCATTATTGATCTAAATTTTCCCTCCTCTCTCCCAATAGTGAGAGCAAGCTTTAGGTGAGCACGGAAAAGCAAATCTGTGAATAGTTAACATATATTGGTAACATCCAAGAAACCCCATTGCTGAGGTTCAAAAGGCTTGATGCTTATAACTTGGAGTGGAAAATAAGCTAAACAAAAAAAGTGTGTGTGTTGGGGGGAACTGAGTCAAAACAAAACTGACAAAACAAAGACAAGTACTGGTTCCACTTTGCTTTCTTAGTTTTGTAATTCCCAATCAGTGGGAAATGATTGTGCTATTCATAATTGTTCTCGCAGAGGTAGGTCTTCTGACCCAAACAATATGATTGTGAAAACAGGGGAACTTTGTTTTGAAAAGTGGACTCTTGTTCATTTCTTGTGGGTTGTCTCAAAATTCAACCAAGGTTACCGTGGGATGGGTGCAAGGGGTGGCATCCACTGGACTACGTATTAATATGTATGTCTCTTGTTTCTGTCATAGTGCCACCGCCTCTCTGTTAATGTACCACAGGGTGAATTCCGATGCTAGGCCAAGTAAGTGACATTCATTGATTGTTTACAAGTTGCTGCCAAGGATGAGCTTGGCCCATGTACTGAAAAACTTGCTTCGTACCGCTCGACTGGCAAGTGAGAGAAGGAGCTGCTGCAATTTCCTGTAGTGGGAGGGTCTGGGAGAGGCCTGTTCTATCAATGTTCTGTTTCTGTGAGAACTGGGTACATGGAAAATGTAACTGTGGGAAGGGGTTTGGGAATGGGGAGTGTAGCCTTGTATTTTGTTTAAAGTGAATTTTGTAATGTGGTATTACACCATCGTGGGTTCGGCTCTGGTGGCTACAATTTCAAGCTTAACAGAGGGAAAGTCACCTCTGCTACTTGCTTCAGATTTAGAGTCTGTAGCAGGGGGTGGAGAAGGCGGACCCATAATGATAGATAGCCTAAAGCCAACAGGCCCGGTGCAGTTTTTTATCCCCCAAAGAAAAACATTGCAAAGGGAAAGGCAAATGTGCAGCCATTAGTGACTAAATATATAGATGCTTTTGCTAAACACGAGTGTTCCAAAGATGTTGTTCGGAGTGCAACAAAATTGCTCATTCCATGTAGACGTCAATCCTCAGGGATTCTAGAAAGAACAAATCACACCGTCAAGCTAATGCTGCGGAAACTGGTAGATGCCAATGGATGCAGTTGGAATACACTGATTCCATTCATTTTAATGGCACTCGGGGAACTCCCACTACTGCCACCACAGATCATACCCCCTTTGAGGTGATGACTGGGCAAACCATGTGTCAAGGTTCCTTCCCCACTCTGAACTCTAGGGTACAGGTGTGGGGACCTGCATGAAAACCTCCTAAACTGACTTTTACCAGCTTAGGTTAAAACTTCCCCAAGGTACAAACTATTTTACCCTTTGCCCTTGGACTTCCACTGCCACCACCAAACTTTATCTGGGTTCCTGAGAAAACGTAGTTTGGAAACGTCTTTCCCCCCAAAATCCTCCCAACCCTTGCACCCCACTTCCTGGGGAAGGGTTGGTAAAAATCCTCACCAATTTGCATAGGTGACCACAGACCCAAACTCTTGGATCTTAGAATAATGAAAAAGCATTCAGTTTCCTTACAAGAAGACTTTTAATAGAAGTAAAAAAGAATCACCTCTGTAAAATCACGATGGTAAATACCTTACAGGGTAATTAGATTCAAAACATAGAAAATCCCTCTAGGCAAAACCTTAAGTTACAAAAAAGACACACAGACAGGAATATCCATTCCATTCAGCACAACTTATTTTCTCAGCCATTTAAAGAAATCAGAATCTAACGTATCTCTAACTAGATTACTTACTAAGTTCTAAAACTAAATTCCTGTTCTGTCCCTGGCAAAAGCATCACACAGACAGACACAGACCCTTTGTTTTTCTCCCTCCTCCCAGCTTTTGAAAGTATCTTGTCTCCTCATTGGTCATTTTGGTCAGGTGCCAGCGAGGTTATCTTTAGCTTCTTAACCCTTTACAGGTGAAAGGACTTTTCCTCTGGCCAGGAGGGATTTTAAACTCGGGGAACTCCCACTACTGCCACCACAGATCATACCCCCTTTGAGGTGATGACTGTGCAAACCATGTGAATGCCAAAGCATCTTTTGTAGCATACCAGTGGCACACATATCAGCATTTCTTAACTCTATGGCCTAGTATGGCTAAGCTAATATCTTACAGGCCTCAGCCTGTAGGCCTTGCGTTTCAGCCTTACTTACTTAGAGACCTAATACATGATTATTCCCTCTACATACTGATCAATTTGATACTTCTATAATCCTACAACTTAACTCTGTTTAGCATACAATGATTATGTATGACATAACATGTTAATAAATTATAACATCACACAATAAATGAACAATAAACTAAAATCACTGGCTACAGGAGGCAGAGCCTTAATTCCCCTGGCTGAAATGGTAGTGTCATTGAGAGCCATTGCCTCTGGTCACCTACTGCTCTTCACTCATCTCTAGTGCAACCTGAGGTTTCCTTTTGCAGCTCTGAATGAAATGTACTGAATAGTTATCACATCTACCCTTCCTTCATCTCACTCAGCATGGCAGCCTCCCAATCCTTCCGAACCCAGACACACTCCCCCTGCATAGTACTTTATCCTCACCTTAGCCACCTGCTTCTTTTTAGTAATATACCTTTGTGGCTCTTCAGACCTTTCCCATTACCCCAGTGGTGCCCACCCTGTTCAGCCGGAGGCTCGACATGAGATTGAAAAAAATCAAGGGCCCTCAATCAGTACTCTTTTTCTGTACACTCTTTTGCATATGGTATATGTATAATTATTACATATAAAGATCACCATCTGCTGGCACATAAGGCTAATAGTGTCTATTGTATTCATCATAAATATATAGATTTAATAAAATGTTTGTTGTTATGCAGAGCAGATAGCTGCCTGTGTGCAGCTCTTAACATAGTGTCAGAAGTAAAAGAGCTGTTACTGCTTTAGGTGGTTGTTGTAGCTGACCAGAGTCATTGAGTCACATTTAGCTGTGGTCTCTGCGACTACCTATTCACTCTCTGCTATTATGAAAATACATGGGGATATTAGTGAAAACTGGAGCTTCTTTGTGGCCTTCTGGGCAAACTGATTCAAGAAAGCATGCAAATCAGAGTGGCCACATTGAAGGTAGCAGACGAAGAAAAGCAAGGTTTCAGAGTAACAGCCGTGTTAGTCTGTATTCGCAAAAAGACAAGGAGTACTTGTGGCACCTTAGAGACTAACCAATTTATTTGAGCATAAGCTTTCGTGAGCTACAGCTCACTTCATCGGATGCATACTGTGGAAAGTGTAGAAGATCTTTTATACACACAAAGCATGAAAAAATACCTCCCCCCACCCCACTCTCCTGCTGGTAATAGCTTATCTAAAGTGATCACTCTCCTTACAATGTGTATGATAATCAAGTTGGGCCATTTCCAGCACAAATCCAGGTTTTCTCACCCCCCCCCCCCCACACACAAACCCACTCTCCTGCTGGTAATAGCTTATCTAAAGTGACTACTCTCCTTACAATTTGTATGATAATCAAGGTGGGCCATTTCCAGCACAAATCCAGGGTTTAACAAGAACGTATGGGGGGGGGGGGTAGGAAAAAACAAGGGGAAATAGGTTACCTTGCATAATGACTTAGCCACTCCCAGTCTCTATTCAAGCCTAAGTTAATTGTATCCAATTTGAAAATGAATTCCAATTCAACAGTTTCTCGCTGGAGTCTGGATTTGAAGTTTTTTTGTTGTAATATTGCAACTTTCATGTCTGTAATCGTGTGACCAGAGAGATTGAAGTGTTCTCCAACTGGTTTATGAATGTTATAATTCTTGACATCTGATTTGTGTCCATTTATTCTTTTACGTAGAGACTGTCCAGTTTGACCAATGTAAATGGCAGAGGGGCATTGCTGGCACATGATGGCATATATCACATTGGTGGATGTGCAGGTGAACGAGCCTCTGATAGTGTGGCTGATGTTATTAGGCCCTCTGATAGTGTTCCCTGAATAGATATGTGGGCACAGTTGGCAACGGGCTTTGTTGCAAGGATAGGTTCCTGGGTTAGTGGTTCTGTTGTGTGGTATGTGGTTGCTGGTGAGTATTTGCTTCAGGTTGGGGGGCTGTCTGTAGGCAAGGACTGGCCTGTCTCCCAAGATTTGTGAGAGTGTTGGCTCATCCTTCAGGATAGGTTGTAGATCCTTAATAATGCGTTGGAGGGGTTTTAGTTGGGGGCTGAAGGTGATGGCTAGTGGCGTTCTGTTATTTTCTTTGTTAGGCCTGTCCTGTAGTAGGTGACTTCTGGGAACTCTTCTGGCTCTATCAATCTGTTTCTTCACTTCCGCAGGTGGGTATTGTAGTTGTAAGAATGCTTGATAGAGATCTTGTAGGTGTTTGTCTCTGTCTGAGGGGTTGGAGCAAATGCGGTTGTATCGCAGAGCTTGGCTGTAGACGATGGATCGTGTGGTGTGGTCAGGGTGAAAGCTGGAGGCATTGGCACCCTGACAGCAGGATTGTCTGGCTATGTAGACTCCCTCCTCAGGCCCTACGCTACCAGCACTCCCAGCTACCTTCGAGACACCACTGACTTCCTGAGGAAACTACAATCCATCGGTGATCTTCCTGATAACACCATCCTGGCCACTATGGATGTAGAAGCCCTCTACACCAACATTCCACACAAAGATGGACTACAAGCCATCAAGAAGACTATCCCCGATAATGTCACGGCTATCCTGGTAGCTGAACTTTGTGACTTTGTCCTTACCCATAACTATTTTACATTTGGGGACAATGTATACCTTCAGATCAGCGGCACTGCTATGGGTACCCGCATGGCCCCCCCGTATGCCAACATTTTTATGGCTGACTTAGAAGAACGCTTCCTCAGCTCTCGTCCCCTAATGCCCCTACTCTTCTTACGCTATATTGATGACATCTTCATCATCTGGACCCATGGAAAAGAAGCCCTTGAGGAATTCCACCATGATTTCAACAATTTCCATCCCACCATCAACCTCAGCCTGGTCCAGTCCACACAAGAGATCCACTTCCTGGACACTACGGTGCTAATAAACGATGGTCACATAAACACCACCCTATACCGGAAACCTACTGACTGCTATTCCTACCTACATGCCTCCAGCTTTCACCCTGACCACACCACACGATCCATCGTCTACAGCCAAGCTCTGCGATACAACCGCATTTGCTCCAACCCCTCAGACAGAGACAAACACCTACAAGATCTCTATCAAGCATTCTTACAACTACAATACCCACCTGCGGAAGTGAAGAAACAGATTGATAGAGCCAGAAGAGTTCCCAGAAGTCACCTACTACAGGACAGGCCTAACAAAGAAAATAACAGAACGCCACTAGCCATCACCTTCAGCCCCCAACTAAAACCCCTCCAACGCATTATTAAGGATCTACAACCTATCCTGAAGGATGAGCCAACACTCTCACAAATCTTGGGAGACAGGCCAGTCCTTGCCTACAGACAGCCCCCCAACCTGAAGCAAATACTCACCAGCAACCACATACCACACAACAGAACCACTAACCCAGGAACCTATCCTTGCAACAAAGCCCGTTGCCAACTGTGCCCACATATCTATTCAGGGAACACTATCAGAGGGCCTAATAACATCAGCCACACTATCAGAGGCTCGTTCACCTGCACATCCACCAATGTGATATATGCCATCATGTGCCAGCAATGCCCCTCTGCCATTTACATTGGTCAAACTGGACAGTCTCTACGTAAAAGAATAAATGGACACAAATCAGATGTCAAGAATTATAACATTCATAAACCAGTTGGAGAACACTTCAATCTCTCTGGTCACGCGATTACAGACATGAAAGTTGCAATATTACAACAAAAAAACTTCAAATCCAGACTCCAGCGAGAAACTGTTGAATTGGAATTCATTTTCAAATTGGATACAATTAACTTAGGCTTGAACAGAGACTGGGAGTGGCTAAGTCATTATGCAAGGTAACCTATTTCCCCTTGTTTTTTCCTACCCCCCCCCCCCGACGTTCTTGTTAAACCCTGGATTTGTGCTGGAAATGGCCCACCTTGATTATCATACACATTGTAAGGAGAGTGATCACTTTAGATAAGCTGTTACCAGTAGGAGAGTGGGGTGGGGGGAGGTATTTTTTCATGCTTTGTGTGTATAAAAGATCTTCTACACTTTCCACAGTATGCATCCGATGAAGTGAGCTGTAGCTGACGAAAGCTTATGCTCAAATAAATTGGTTAGTCTCTAAGGTGCCACAAGTACTCCTTTTCTTTTTTTGAAGAAAAGCAAGGTGCAACTACAGTCCTAGAAGATTTAGAAAAAAAACCCCAAAACTTTGTATTTCAAAGAAATGTAATATATGAGTGGTATATTCTCAACACATCTGATCTAAGGGAAAGAAACTGTGGCCCAATATGCAACCAGACCGCACTAATTAGCTTCAATCGCACAAATTTGGCACACTTGCACATGAACTTGTTAGAGATCATAAAGATTTAGGCACAAAAGGCAATGAAACCAGAGTGCATATGTTATGACAATCAGATGGAATTTAACCATGCTATTTGATATATGCCATAAGAGCAACCAAGCAAAGAAACCGTTACAAAAATGGAAATCGTTAACAATATAAAAGGCATACAACATATACAAGATAGACACAAACACAGACAAAAACAAAGAGAGCATTGGTTTGCAAAGAAGGACAAGCAATACATGCACTGTTGGAGAAACAGTTAAAAAGGCAAATGTCCAGCTTAGGTGCCATAGTGCTTACTGCCATAAAATAAATCATTGTGCAAAAGTATTCAAACAGCAACAGAATGACAGCTTTCCAATTTAGTTTTTCTCATACCACCTGCAGCATTTGAGCTGAAGAGAGGGAAGTGGAGAAGCATGATTTGCACAACTAAACCTTCAGGAAACACTAAGTCAAACAGATCAGACATTCATATATCAAATTTTGAAGTACTTCAGGGAGAGGAAAGTGACCAGTCAGCATGGATTCACCCAGGACAAGTCATGCCTGACTAACCTACTTGCCTTCTATGTTGAGATAACTGTCTCTGTGGATGAGGGGAAAGCAGTGGACATGTTATTCCTTGACTTTAGCAAAGCTTTTGATATGGTCTCCCACAGTATTCTTGCCAGCAAGTTCAAGAAGGATGGGCTGGATGAATGGACTAGAAGGTGGATAGAAAGCTGGCTAGATCATTGGGCTCAACGGGTAGTGATCAATGATTCCATGTCTAGTTGGCAGCCGGTATCAAGTGGAGTGCCCCAAGGGTCAGTCCTGGGGCTGGTTTTGTTCAATATCTTGATTAATGATCTGGACGATGGTGTGGATTGGACCCTCAGCAAGATTGCAGATGACACTAAACTGGGAGGAGTGGTAGATACGCTGGAGGGTAGGGATAGGATACAGAGGGAGCTAGACAAATTAGAGGATTGGGCCAAAAGAAAGCTGATGAGGTTCAACAAGGAAAAGTGCAGAGTCCTGCACTTCGGACGGAAGATTCCTATGCACCACTACAGATTAGGGACCGAGTGGCTAGGCAGCAGTTCTGCAGAAAAGGATCTAGGGGTTACAGTGGATGAGAAGCTGGATAGAAGTCAACAGTGTGCCCTTGTTGCCAAGAAAGCTAACAGCATTTTGGGCTGTATAAGTAGGAATATTCCCAGCAGATCGAGGGACGTGATCGTTCCCCTCTATTCGACACTGGTGAGGCCTCATCTGGAGTAGTGCGTCCAGTTTTGGGCCCCACGCTACAAGAAGGATGTGGAAAAATTGGAAAGAGTCCAGCGGAGGGCAATAAAAATGATTAGGGGGCTGGAGCACATGACTTATGAGGAGAGGCTGAGGTAACTGGGATTATTTAGTTTGCAGAAGAGAAGAATGAGGGGGGATTTGATAGCTGCTTTCAACAACCTGAAAGGGGGTTCCAAAGAGGATGGATCTAGACTGTTCTCAGTGATAACCGATGACAGAACAAGGGGTAATGGTCTCAAGCTGCAGTGGGGGAGGTTTAGGTTGGATATAAGGAAAAACTTTTTCACTAGGAGGGTGGTGAAGCACTGAAATGGGTTACCTAGGGAGGTGGTGGAACCTCCTTCCTTAGAGGTTTTTAAGGTCAGGCTTGACAAAGCCCTCCTGGGATGACTTAGTTGGCGATTGGTCCTCCTTTGAGCAGGGGGTTGGACTAGATGACCTCCTGAGGTCCCTTCCAACCCTGATATTCTATGATTCTATGATTGTAACACAAAATAAAGCACCCAAAGTGGAAGAACACTGTCGTTGCCTAGGAATTTCAGATTTTGAAGTCCATTGAATGAAATTCCGTTACAGGAAGAAAAATGTTATGGGAGTTGTATATTAGAAGTAGTAGTTACATATCTTTGTGTGTGTTCACCCTGCCACCAGAGAGGCAGGAAACCGTATTCACCAATAATGCCTCTTGCTGCACCAGCACAATGTGCATATGTAACCCACATGCCTAATAGGGAGATATCTTTTTAGGAGACCCATTGAGGGTCGGGTAGGAGTGGGTTGTGTCTGGGTCATTGTTGCTAGGCTGATTAAGCCCTCACATCCAGAAGCTTCTGGAATTGGGTATGGTAGTTTGGGGTCTGCTCCAGTAGGTTCCCTGTTGCTGAGGTCAGACTCCATGAGGGGGAGCGGTCAGGGCAGCTGCTTTGCAAAGGGCCATGTGCCCCGGGTGAGCTGGGAGACGTTGAGTCCAGGAGCAGGAAGCAGGCTGGTGTCCCTAACCCTGGAGCTTTTTGCAGCAGTTTAGTGATAATGTTACCCTCCAACAGGGAAGCCCTGGCAGTGCTAATTATAGTCAGGGGGAAATTGGGAGGGAAAAATAATGTCTTCGATTTTAATCACGTGCTTTGAATGTGGTTTTGATTTTAGCCAAACTGTTCTAGTTAAATTGTCTCGACTAGTTGGAGTCACCAACTTTTCTTTAAATGTAGTGGTGGGGACAGAGCTATTTCTATTTTGCTAGTCTTAGTTTTGTATTTTCTTGTAACAGGATTTTCTTTAAATCTATACACTTAAGCGCCACCCGGCCACAGCCTGCAACCCTGCACCCCAGCCCTGAGCCCCCCCCCAAACCAAACTCCCTCCCCAAGCCCGTATCCTCTCCTGCACCCCAGCCCTGAGCCCCCCCACAACCAAACTCCCTCCCCGAGCCCGTATCCCCTCCTGCACCCCAGCCCTGAGCCCCCCACACAACCAAACTCTCTCCAAGGGTCCCTACCCCCTCCTGCACCCTAACCCCCTGCCTGGCTCAGCCCCGAGCCCTCTTCCACACTGCGAACTCCTCAGCCCCAGCTCAGAGCCCGCTCCCCCTGCCCCATCTCAGTGAAAGTGAGTGAGCGAGGGCGAGGCCTCAGGGAAGGGGCAGAGGCAGGGGCAGGGCAAGGGTGTTTGGGTTTTTCGGATTAGACAGTTGGCAACCCTACAGAACAGGCCCTTCACAATTAACACCCCTCCCAAGCTCCCCTCAGCCAATTGACCCCCCAAATTCTCCCCTCTCCAATTGATCCCTCCTACCAAGCTCCTCCCTCCCCTCATCCCTGGCCCCATCCTGAATTTCCCCCTCTCTAGCCCCCGAGGAGCCCCTTGAGTTCAACCCCTCCCCCCTGCTCCCCTGGCGGTCAGTTATGTCGGTTTAACTGTCACCTCAGGGACATTCTGAGCTCCCCTCCCCCCAAGGGGCCACCTGGGCCCTCGTTAGCATAAGGGGATGGGGACTTATTTGCATAGAGGAGGCTGGAGCAGCCAATCAGGAGCTGGCCTGGGTAATGGGGGGCTATATAGGGCTCCCCAGGGCTTGCAGATCCCTGTGCTGGGAGCCTTGGCTGCAGGGTCCCAGGCAGTGGCAGGGGGAGGCTGCCCCAGGCAGATGCTGCGGGCTCAGGGGCAGTGGGAGACTGCGGTTCCCAGAGCGGGCTGCATGGAGAGGGCAGGAGCTGGGGTCTCTGGGGATGGGAGCTGGGAGTACAGAAGCAGAGCTGGGCCCTCATTGGCACTGGAGCCCCCATGTCAGTCACAGCTGTGTCCCTCTCCCTTCTTGTGTTGTCTTTCCATTGATTTCACTGGGCTGTGGGTCAGTCCCTCAGCCATTCTGTGAGGTGCCTAATTCCATGTTCCTTATAATACAGCGGCAACCTTCTTTCCTCATTGCTCTCCCAACAGCATCATAGGGGTTCGGTCCAACTGATTAATTTTGCATGAACCACACACTGATCACTGCGATTTACTGTGAGGAAAATTTTGTTTACCCCACTCCCAATTTCACAAGTACAGAAGGCACTCAGAGACCACAGGCAAGAACAGGCTATAAATGAGGAGATTCCAACAGGCAGGGGAACTGGTATACATGCACTATGCAGTGTGGGGCTGATAAGCCAGTCTGTTTCCCACCAGAGGGCCAAAAGTATTTCTGATACATCTAAACTATAACCATGAGCAGTGATTTCAGCAGAGGAAGGGTCTGCATGAATTCCAGATGAAGATTCCCACAAGCCAGTGGAGGGAAAATGTTGTTTTAGACTCACCAGACTGTATAGATTTGGTGATCAAAGAATCTGAGACTTAGGTGAACAAAACATAAGCTCTGGGGAACTTTCAGTTTCTTCTCACCATATTTCTGAGGGAATGAACTGTTCAGATTTTAATTTGTTTTCTTTATTTCTATGAATGTATAACTGTGAAGGTAATGTCTGAGAATTATAAAATAGAATCATAGAATATCAGGATTGGAAGGGACCTCAGGAGGTCATCTAGTCCAACCCCTGGCCGGGATGCTTTCATTGAGGATTAGTCCTGCTTTGAGCAGGGGGTTGGACTAGATGACCTCCTGAGGTCCCTTCCAACCCTGATATTCTATGATTCTATAACCCCCTGCTCAGAGCAGGATCAATCCTCAACTAAATAGCCATGCCATGCTGTAAAAATTAGATTATTATTTGTTTCTTTACATTAGATTTTATAAAGTTATGTAATTAAATTCATTTCTTTAGTTCCTTTTTGGGACTTGAATGTGGGAAGGTTCACCTTGTGCAATCCTTTCCTCAAAATCCTTAGACTGAATGTTGAGTTTCCAGTTACTTTCTATGGGAGTTGTTGTTGTGTTTTTTTTTTTTTTTTTAAGGCACTGGAGACAGAAAATGAAGGGAACTCTAGCCCATGGAAAGGCTACACATACACGCCCGTACAGCTGAGGTCTCTGATTCAGGGCCCCCTTGGGCCTCTATCCAAGTTAGATAATGGTCTGCCACCTCTCTCCACTCTGCAAGCCCTGTTCTGAATGTCATTATAGCACTAAGAGAGAGAGTCCATTTATGGCATCCTTGCGGCAGGTTGCTGGGTGTGCTGTGGAGGAAAGATGAGTGTCTCCTCAGTACTGTTTCTGTCTCATTAAGTCACAGATACACCTGCTGGGCCATTCACCGAGTCTGTGGGGAAGTCAGTCATTGGTGATACATCCAGCGAAGGCTCCCGCAGGTGGAACTCGGATGTCTGTGGGGATGGAGAATGCTACGGTGCAAGTGGCTGGAGCACCAGTAGGAGTGTACCCTCATCTGACCCACGAAAAGGTATTGAGGTGTCCCAACCGAACTCATCCTTCCCATTTCCCCGGCTGGCCGTCCCCTATGCTGCATGAGGCTATGGAGGAGGATAGGTCCCCTCCACTGGCCCACCCAGAACACAGGGCTGCAGCGTATTGTCCTCTGCCAATGAGACTCGTCTTGGTGCCTTTACTGAGGGAGAGGCCTGTCTCTTGGAGAGTCATCGGGACGTTTGGGAGATGCTATCCCCTCTCTAACCTGAAAGCAGCTCATGCTTAGTTGGCTAGCAGCATGGGGGCAAGGTGACCCGGCTACTGGGCCTGTTCCTACTTGTAATGTTACTTCAAAGTTAATGTGTGCTCTTGTTTTGACATAACTTGATCTTCTCTGGTTGCACTGGTGAGGAGAAGTGTATATAGAATAGGGTCAGGAATATTTTGTTTTGTCTCTAGTGCTTTCTGTAAAGCATGCTGGTATCGGAGGGGACTTAGACTCATAGCATATCAGGGTTGGAAGGGACCTCAGGAGGTCATCTAGTCCAACCCCCTGCTCAAAGGAGGACCAGTCGCCAATTAAGTCATCCCAGGCAGGGCTTTGTCAAGCCTGACCTTAAAAACCTCTAAGGAAGGTGTGAGGTTTCCCTCCCCCCTCTGAACTTTGGGGTACAGATGTGGGGACCCGCATGAAAGACCCCCTACGCTTATTTCTACCAGCTTAGGTTAAAACTTCCCCAAGGCACAAATCCCTTCTTGTCCTTGGATGGTATTCTGCCACCCCCAAGGGATTTAGACAAAGATTTAGGGAAAGGACCACTTGGAGTTCCTATTGCCTGCCAAAATATCCTCACCAATTGGTACAGGGGAGCACAGACCAACCCCCTGAGTCTTTAGGACACTGAAAATCAAGCGGGTTCTTAAAAGAAGGATTTTATTTTAAAAAAGTAAAAGAATCACCTCTGTAAAATCAGGATGGAAGGTAATTTTACAGGGAAACAAACAGATTTAAGCACAGAGAATTCCCCTCTAGGCTTAGTTTCAAAGTTACAAAAAAGAGGAATAAACCTCCCTCCAGCATAGGGAAAATGTACAAGCTAAAACAAAAGATAACCTGATGCATTTTTTAGCTTTACTTACGAACCGAGATGCTTATTTCTGCTTGTCTGTAAGAGATGCTTTTTTTTTCTGCCTGGTCCCTCTCTGGCTCCAGCGAGAGCACACAAACAAAGAGCACAAACAAAGCCTTCCTCCCCCGAACCCCCACCCCCACCCCCAGATTTGAAAGTATCTTCCTTCCCCATTGGTCCTTCTGGTTCGGTGCCAAGTAGGTTACATGAGCTTCTTAACCCCTTACAGGTAACCTCTGTCCAGGAGGGATTTTATATTACTGCATACATAAAGGTTGTTACCCTTCCCTGTATATTTATAACAGAAGGAGATTCCGCCGTCTCCCTAGGCAACGCATTCCAGTGCTTCACCACCCTCCTAGTGAAAAAGTTTTTCCTAATATCCAACCTAAACCTCCCCCACTGCAACTTGAGGCCATTACTCCTTGTTCTGTCGTCTGGTACCACTGAGAACAGTCTAGATCCATCCTCTTTGGAACCCCCTTTCAGGTTGTTGAAAGCAGCTATCAAATCCCCCCTCATTCTTCTCTTCCGCAGAGTGAACAATCCCAGTTCCCTCAGCCCCTCCTCATAAGTCATGTGCTTCAGCCCCCTAATCATTTTTGTTGCCCTCCGCTGGACTCTTTCCAATTTTTCCACATCCTTCTTATGGTGTGGGGCCCGGAACTGGACACAGTACTCCAGATGAGGCCTCACCTATGTCGAATAGAGGGGAACGATAACGTCCCTCAATCTGCTGGCAGTGCCCCTTCTTATACCGCCCAAAATGCCGTTAGCTTTCTTGGCAACAAGGGCACACTGTTGACTTCTATCCAGCTTCTCGTCCACTGTAACCCCTAGGTCCTTTTCTGCAGAATGGCTGCCTAGCCATTCGGTACCTAGTGCATGGGATTCTTCCGTCCTAAGTGCAGGACTCTGCACTTGTCCTTGTTGAACCTCATCGGATTTCTTTTGGCCCAATCCTCTAATTTGTCTAGCTCCCTCTGTACCCTATCCCTACCCTCCAGCGTATCTACCACTCCTCCCCGTTTAGTGTCATCGGCAAACTTGCTGAGGGTGCAGTCCACGCCATCCTCCAGATCATGAATGAAGATACGGAACTAAACCGGCCCCAGGACCGACCCTTGGGGCACTCCACTTGATACCGGCTGCCAACTAGACATGGAGCCATCGATCACTACCCGTTGAGCCCGACGATCTAGCCAGCTTTCTATCCACCTTCTAGTCCATTCATCCAGCCCATCCTTCTTGAACTTGCTGGCAAGAATACTGTGGGAGACCGTATCAAAAGCTTTGCTAAAGTCAAGAAATAACTGCTTTCCCCTCCTCCACAGAGCCCGTTATCTCGTCATAGAAGGCAGTTAGGTTAGTCAGGCATGAATTGCCCTTGGTGAATCCACGCTGACTGTTCGTGATCACTTTCCTCTCCTTTAAGTGCTTCAGAATTGATTCCTTGAGGACCTGCTCCATGATTTTTCCAGGGACTGAGGTGAGGCCGACTGACCTGTAGTTCCCCGGATCCTCCTCCTTCCCTTTTTGAAAGATGGGCACTACATTAGCCTTTGTCCAGTCATCCGGGACCTCCCCCGATCGCCATGAGTTTTCAAAGATAATGGCCAATGGCTCTGCAGTCACATCCGCCAACTCCTTTAGTACCCTCGGATGCAGTGCGTCCGGCCCCATGGACTTGTGCTCGTCCAGCTTTCCTAAATAGTCCTGAACCACTTCCTTCTCCACAGAGGGCTGGTCACCTCCTCCCCATACTGTGCTGCCCAGTGCAGTAGTCAGGGAGCTGACCTTGTTCGTGAAGACAGAGGCAAAAAAGCATTGAGTACATGAGCTTTTTCCACATCACCTGTCACTAGGTTGCCTCCGTCACTCAGACTTGCAAGCGCTCAACCTGGGCTCCCCACTAGATGGAAGATGTTACAGCTATGGGGTAGCTGTCCCTTTGACTCCTCTTCAGTCTCTCTTGAGTACACCGTCTCCAGGGCAGACCCTGTCCTTTCACTCCCCCCAGGGTGGAATCCCAAAATTCTCCCATTCACAGACCAGGTCCGTGGGCTGCCACACCTCTCTTTGCCAACCATGATTTCTCAGCAGGTCCAGCTGGAGACGGGAAATGAAGGGAACTCTAACCCATGGAAAGGCTACACATACACGCCCGTACAGCTGAGGTCTCTGATTCAGGGCCCCCTTGGGCCTCTATCCAAGTTAGATAATGGTCTGCCACCTCTCTCCACTCTGCAAGCCCTGTTCTGAATGTCATTATAGCACTAAGAGAGAGAGTCCATTTATGGCGTCCTTGCGGCAGGTTGCTGGGTGTGCTGTGGAGGAAAGATGAGTGTCTCCTCAGTACTGTTTCTGTCTCATTAAGCCATAGATACACCTGCTGGGCCATTCACCGAGTCTGTGGGGAAGTCAGTCATTGGTGATACATCCAGCGAAGGCTCCCGCAGGTGGAACTCGGATGTCTGTGGGGATGGAGAATGCTACGGTGCAAGTGGCTGGAGCACCAGTAGGAGTGTACCCTCATCTGACCCACGAAAAGGTATTGAGGTGTCCCAACCGAACTCATCCTTCCCATTTCCCCGGCTGGCCGTCCCCTATGCTGCATGAGGCTATGGAGGAGGATAGGTCCCCTCCACTGGCCCACCCAGAACACAGGGCTGCAGCGTATTGTCCTCTGCCAATGAGACTCGTCTTGGTGCCTTTACTGAGGGAGAGGCCTGTCTCTTGGAGAGTCATCGGGACGTTTGGGAGATGCTATCCCCTCTCTAACCTGAAAGCAGCTCATGCTTAGTTGGCTAGCAGCATGGGGGCAAGGTGACCCGGCTACTGGGCCTGTTCCTACTTGTAATGTTACTTCAAAGTTAATGTGTGCTCTTGTTTTGACATAACTTGATCTTCTCTGGTTGCACTGGTGAGGAGAAGTGTATATAGAATAGGGTCAGGAATATTTTGTTTTGTCTCTAGTGCTTTCTGTAAAGCATGCTGGTATCGGAGGGGACTTAGACTCATAGCATATCAGGGTTGGAAGGGACCTCAGGAGGTCATCTAGTCCAACCCCCTGCTCAAAGGAGGACCAGTCGCCAATTAAGTCATCCCAGGCAGGGCTTTGTCAAGCCTGACCTTAAAAACCTCTAAGGAAGGTGTGAGGTTTCCCTCCCCCCTCTGAACTTTGGGGTACAGATGTGGGGACCCGCATGAAAGACCCCCTACGCTTATTTCTACCAGCTTAGGTTAAAACTTCCCCAAGGCACAAATCCCTTCTTGTCCTTGGATGGTATTCTGCCACCCCCAAGGGATTTAGACAAAGATTTAGGGAAAGGACCACTTGGAGTTCCTATTGCCTGCCAAAATATCCTCACCAATTGGTACAGGGGAGCACAGACCAACCCCCTGAGTCTTTAGGACACTGAAAATCAAGCGGGTTCTTAAAAGAAGGATTTTATTTTAAAAAAGTAAAAGAATCACCTCTGTAAAATCAGGATGGAAGGTAATTTTACAGGGAAACAAACAGATTTAAGCACAGAGAATTCCCCTCTAGGCTTAGTTTCAAAGTTACAAAAAAGAGGAATAAACCTCCCTCCAGCATAGGGAAAATGTACAAGCTAAAACAAAAGATAACCTGATGCATTTTTTAGCTTTACTTACGAACCGAGATGCTTATTTCTGCTTGTCTGTAAGAGATGCTTTTTTTTTTCTGCCTGGTCCCTCTCTGGCTCCAGCGAGAGCACACAAACAAAGAGCACAAACAAAGCCTTCCTCCCCCGAACCCCCACCCCCACCCCCAGATTTGAAAGTATCTTCCTTCCCCATTGGTCCTTCTGGTTCGGTGCCAAGTAGGTTACATGAGCTTCTTAACCCCTTACAGGTAACCTCTGTCCAGGAGGGATTTTATATTACTGCATACATAAAGGTTGTTACCCTTCCCTGTATATTTATAACAGAAGGAGATTCCGCCGTCTCCCTAGGCAACGCATTCCAGTGCTTCACCACCCTCCTAGTGAAAAAGTTTTTCCTAATATCCAACCTAAACCTCCCCCACTGCAACTTGAGGCCATTACTCCTTGTTCTGTCGTCTGGTACCACTGAGAACAGTCTAGATCCATCCTCTTTGGAACCCCCTTTCAGGTTGTTGAAAGCAGCTATCAAATCCCCCCTCATTCTTCTCTTCCGCAGAGTGAACAATCCCAGTTCCCTCAGCCCCTCCTCATAAGTCATGTGCTTCAGCCCCCTAATCATTTTTGTTGCCCTCCGCTGGACTCTTTCCAATTTTTCCACATCCTTCTTATGGTGTGGGGCCCGGAACTGGACACAGTACTCCAGATGAGGCCTCACCTATGTCGAATAGAGGGGAACGATAACGTCCCTCAATCTGCTGGCAGTGCCCCTTCTTATACCGCCCAAAATGCCGTTAGCTTTCTTGGCAACAAGGGCACACTGTTGACTTCTATCCAGCTTCTCGTCCACTGTAACCCCTAGGTCCTTTTCTGCAGAATGGCTGCCTAGCCATTCGGTACCTAGTGCATGGGATTCTTCCGTCCTAAGTGCAGGACTCTGCACTTGTCCTTGTTGAACCTCATCGGATTTCTTTTGGCCCAATCCTCTAATTTGTCTAGCTCCCTCTGTACCCTATCCCTACCCTCCAGCGTATCTACCACTCCTCCCCGTTTAGTGTCATCGGCAAACTTGCTGAGGGTGCAGTCCACGCCATCCTCCAGATCATGAATGAAGATACGGAACTAAACCGGCCCCAGGACCGACCCTTGGGGCACTCCACTTGATACCGGCTGCCAACTAGACATGGAGCCATCGATCACTACCCGTTGAGCCCGACGATCTAGCCAGCTTTCTATCCACCTTCTAGTCCATTCATCCAGCCCATCCTTCTTGAACTTGCTGGCAAGAATACTGTGGGAGACCGTATCAAAAGCTTTGCTAAAGTCAAGAAATAACTGCTTTCCCCTCCTCCACAGAGCCCGTTATCTCGTCATAGAAGGCAGTTAGGTTAGTCAGGCATGAATTGCCCTTGGTGAATCCACGCTGACTGTTCGTGATCACTTTCCTCTCCTTTAAGTGCTTCAGAATTGATTCCTTGAGGACCTGCTCCATGATTTTTCCAGGGACTGAGGTGAGGCCGACTGACCTGTAGTTCCCCGGATCCTCCTCCTTCCCTTTTTGAAAGATGGGCACTACATTAGCCTTTGTCCAGTCATCCGGGACCTCCCCCGATCGCCATGAGTTTTCAAAGATAATGGCCAATGGCTCTGCAGTCACATCCGCCAACTCCTTTAGTACCCTCGGATGCAGTGCGTCCGGCCCCATGGACTTGTGCTCGTCCAGCTTTCCTAAATAGTCCTGAACCACTTCCTTCTCCACAGAGGGCTGGTCACCTCCTCCCCATACTGTGCTGCCCAGTGCAGTAGTCAGGGAGCTGACCTTGTTCGTGAAGACAGAGGCAAAAAAGCATTGAGTACATGAGCTTTTTCCACATCACCTGTCACTAGGTTGCCTCCGTCACTCAGACTTGCAAGCGCTCAACCTGGGCTCCCCACTAGATGGAAGATGTTACAGCTATGGGGTAGCTGTCCCTTTGACTCCTCTTCAGTCTCTCTTGAGTACACCGTCTCCAGGGCAGACCCTGTCCTTTCACTCCCCCCAGGGTGGAATCCCAACATTCTCCCATTCACAGACCAGGTCCGTGGGCTGCCACACCTCTCTTTGCCAACCATGATTTCTCAGCAGGTCCAGCTGGAGACGGGAAATGAAGGGAACTCTAACCCATGGAAAGGCTACACATACACGCCCGTACAGCTGAGGTCTCTGATTCAGGGCCCCCTTGGGCCTCTATCCAAGTTAGATAATGGTCTGCCACCTCTCTCCACTCTGCAAGCCCTGTTCTGAATGTCATTATAGCACTAAGAGAGAGAGTCCATTTATGGTGTCCTTGCGGCAGGTTGCTGGGTGTGCTGTGGAGGAAAGATGAGTGTCTCCTCAGTACTGTTTCTGTCTCATTAAGCCATAGATACACCTGCTGGGCCATTCACCGAGTCTGTGGGGAAGTCAGTCATTGGTGATACATCCAGCGAAGGCTCCCGCAGGTGGAACTCGGATGTCTGTGGGGATGGAGAATGCTACGGTGCAAGTGGCTGGAGCACCAGTAGGAGTGTACCCTCATCTGACCCACGAAAAGGTATTGAGGTGTCCCAACCGAACTCATCCTTCCCATTTCCCCGGCTGGCCGTCCCCTATGCTGCATGAGGCTATGGAGGAGGATAGGTCCCCTCCACTGGCCCACCCAGAACACAGGGCTGCAGCGTATTGTCCTCTGCCAATGAGACTCGTCTTGGTGCC
Organism: Chelonia mydas; assembly: GCF_015237465.2. Taxonomy (NCBI): domain Eukaryota; kingdom Metazoa; phylum Chordata; order Testudines; family Cheloniidae; genus Chelonia; species Chelonia mydas. Next base: position 8,966,325 of record NC_051246.2, on the reverse strand, counting down.
TTTACTGAGGGAGAGGCCTGTCTCTTGGAGAGTCATCGGGACGTTTGGGAGATGCTATCCCCTCTCTAACCTGAAAGCAGCTCATGCTTAGTTGGCTAGCAGCATGGGGGCAAGGTGACCCGGCTACTGGGCCTGTTCCTACTTGTAATGTTACTTCAAAGTTAATGTGTGCTCTTGTTTTGACATAACTTGATCTTCTCTGGTTGCACTGGTGAGGAGAAGTGTATATAGAATAGGGTCAGGAATATTTTGTTTTGTCTCTAGTGCTTTCTGTAAAGCATGCTGGTCTCTGAGAGGAGTTGCAAGTGCTCACGCTGGGCCCTAATCATTGTTGTTGCCCTTTTCTGAATCTTTTCCAATTCTGATATTATTTTTTTTAATATGGAGTGACCACATCTGCACAAGATGAAGTTCCACATCAGGAGAGAACCGAGACCTTTCAGGGTTATTTTATTTTCCTTTTTAAAACCAGAGCGAGAGACCATCCCAGAATCATCGCTAGCCTTGTGGTTGTGGCATTTGTGTGGAAGGTGGGGTCCCAATTTAGGAAGAGAAGGGAGTTGAACGTGGGTGTGGCTGGTCATGCCTGCTTCTCTGTCTTCTCGTGCAAATGGCTCTAACAGCTCCGGTTTGTAATCACTGAGGTGTAGTGTATTTGTTTTATTTCAGCCACCGCCCTTTACCGTCCTGGCAGCAACTCTATTTACCGGGCATAACAACATCATTCCCCTTTGCCAGAGAGAAGAGAGGGCAGAGATCTCTCCATTCAAAGATTTTCCTTTATCCCGGCCCTGCTAGCCTCTCCCACTCTCTCTGTCTCTCATTCCCACCTTGCACTTCCTTCCCGTGGGTCTTTCTGCTCTTCCAGTTAATGGATTAACTAGCTCCATAGCTCCCCCAGCTCAGAGGAGTCTAGCAATTAGCCCCAGCTTCCCTCAATCAGTCCCTTCCCCAGGGAAACTAATTGTACTTACAGGGTATGTTTTCACAGCAACTAGATACCTGCAGCTGGCCTGGTCCAGCTGACTTGGGCTTGTGGGGCTCGGGGTGCAAGGCTGTTTCTTTGCTGTGTATACTCATGGTCTCAGTCTTGGACCCTCCCACTCGTAGGGTCCTAGAGCTCAAGCTCCAACCTGAGCCCGGAAGTCTACACAGAAATGGAACAACCCCGCAAACGGAGTCAGCTGGCATGGTCCACCACAGGTATTTCTGTGCTGTGTAGACACACCCTTTGTGACCAGTGTGCTAGTTCAACTGCTGGTTCTCAGCACTGTGACACTGGGTCTCCCACGCTCCAGGTGCGTTCCCTAACTAGTGGACTATTTACTATCCTGTGGTGGGTCTCTCTCTCTCTCTCTAATATTATGGCTTTGACCACAAATTCCATCCTGGACCTGATACATCTTGCTGATGAAAGTTTAATTGAAACTGATAAATTCCTGCAAAAAAAGATTTGGTTTTGATCAATCAGCATTTTCCTATGAAACAGTTTTTATTGAAAAAACAATGAGATCTACTTGGGACACCTTAGAGACTAACAAATTTATTTGGGCATAAGCTTTCATGGGCTAAAACCCACTTCATCAGATGCATGGAGTGGAAAATGCAGTAGGAAGATATGTATACATAGTACATGAAAAGATGGGCCTTGCCTTACCAATTCTAACGAGGCAATTCAATTACAGTGGGCTATTATCAACAGGAGGAAGAATCACTTTTGTGGTGGTAATCAGGGCGGCCCATTTCAAACATTTGACAAGAAGGTGTGAGTAACAGTTGGGGGAAATTAGCATGTGGAAATTAGTTTTTGTAATGACCCATCCACTCCGTCTTTGTTTAGGCCTAATTTGATGGTGTCCAGTTTGCAAATTAATTCCAGTTCTGCAGTTTCTCATTGGAGTCTGTTTTGGAAGTTTTTTGTTGAAGAATTGCCACTTTTAAGTCTGTTATTGAGTGTCCAGGGCGGTTGAAGTGTTCTCCGACTGGTTTTTTAATGTTATAATTCTTGACGTCTGATTTGTGTCCATTTATTCTTTTGTGTAGAGACTGTCTGGTTTTGCCAATGTACATGGCAGAGGGGCATTGCTGGCACATGATGGCATATATCACATTGATAGATGTGCAGGTGAACGACCCCTGATGGTGTGGCTGATGTGGTTAGGTCCTATGATGGTGTCCTTTGAATAGATATGTAGACAGAGTTGTCAATGGCTTTTGTTGCAGGGATAGGTTCCTGGGTTAGTGTTTTTGTTGTGTGGCGTGTAGTTGCTGGTGAGTATTTGCTTCAGGTTGGCTGTCTGTCTAATTGAAAAATTCCTGGCCAGCTCTACTTAAAACTACAAAAGGGCCTCTATGCTTGTCTTATCTAAAGCTTAGCATTTCTCTCAAAGCGTAGACAGGCCTAGCTCATTCCAGGCACCCCTCTTCTGGGGACCAAGGTTCTGTCTGCTTCCCTGCAGATACTGTCTCCCTTACGCTCAGGGTCTCCTGTTTTTATGTGTTTTTGTTGTTCTTTGTTTCAAGTTTCCTGCCTGAAGATGCCCTCCCCAGTCCCAGTACAAGGGATGTTGGGTCCAGCTTGGTTAGAGGCAAACCTTCCAAGAAATTGACCCCTGTATTACCAGGTAAAAGCAGTGATTGGATTATCTAAAGCCATTATCTGCCTTCCTGTGGAGCTGAGGGGGGCTCCTGCTGGAGTGAAATCTGTGAACCAATGTAGTAGACAGCATAAGAACAATCAAATAAACAGAGGGCACACAGCACCCATACAGATAACAGAGATCTCCCACATTCTTCACAATGTAATATTACCCATCTGTATTGTTAGGCAAACTATTAAAAATGATCTGTCTCTCTTAGCAGGGGGGAAGGCTAGCTCACTGTAGTGAGGGGTTTGGAAAAGTTTCAGTCAGGCAGGAAAAGAACATTAGTGAGATAAATATTACCAGAAATTGTGTCATTATGGGAAACTTTAACTTCCCAGATATAGACTTGCAATACAATGCTATTATTAGTAGTAGTACCTAGTTATTCCTGGTTGTGATAACCAACAGATTGCTTCATCAAATAGTCACTGAGCAAACAGGAGGTAATGTTATTGTAGACTTGGTTTGGGAAGCAGTGAGGATATCATAGAAGATGGAGTGGAGTGATCACGAGGTAATTCAGTTTAAATTAAATGGAAGGGCAATCAAAACTAGGTTGTTAATTAAGGTTTTTGATTTCAAAAGTTCAGAGTGAAAAATTGAGGGAACTAGTGAAGTCAACGGAAGAGCTCAGGGTCACAAATGTGGAGGAGCCTTGAAATTTCTTTAAGGTAAAGATGTAAAAATGATCTGGAATTTGCATTCCAAACAAGGGGCAAAAGTTTGTAGAGAGAGGTCCAGACCTAAATGGATGAATAAGCGCCTCAAAAAGGTGATTAGGAGTAAGTAGAGAGACTGCAAGGAACAGAAGATGGGATTGATCAGCAAAGAAAGCTATGTCTCGGAGGTCAAAAAGTGTAGGGATAAAGTGAGAATTGCCAGAAGTCAAGCTGAGTGTGAGACCTTGCAAAGGAAATTAAAAGTAATAGTAAAAGGTTGTTTAGCCTTATAAATGAAAAAGGAACAAGAATAGAAGAAGCCCTCCAGGGGCATCACTCCTGCCCGATCCCATAGAATCATAGAATATCAGGGTTGGAAGGGACCTCAGGAGGTCATCTAGTCCAACCCCCTGCTCAAAGCAGGACCAATCCCCAATTAAATCATCCCAGCCAGGGCTTTGTCAAGCCTGACCTTAAAAACTTCTAAGGAAGGAGATTCCACCACCTCCCTAGGTAACGCATTCCAGTGTTTCACCACCCTCCTAGTGAAAAGGTTTTTCCTAATATCCAACCTAAATCTCCCCCACTGCAACTTGAGACCATTACTCCTTGTTCTGTCATCTGCTACCACTGAGAACAGTCTAGAGCCATCCTCTTTGGAACCCCCTTTCAGGTAGTTGAAAGCAGCTATCAAATCCCCCCTCATTCTTCTCTTCCGTAGACTAAATATCCCCAGTTCCCTCAGCCTCTCCTCATAAGTCATGTGTTCCAGTCCCCTAATCATTTTTGTTGCCCTCCGCTAGACTCTTTCCAATTTTTCCACATCCTTCTTGTAGTGTGGGGCCCAAAACCGGACACAGTACTCCAGATGAGGCCTCACCAGTGTCTAATAGAGGGGAACGATCACGTCTCTCGATCTGCTGGCAATGCCCCTACTTATACATCCCAAAATGCCATTGGCCTACTTGGCAACAAGGGCACACTGTTGACTCCTATCCAGCTTCTCGTCCACTGTAACCCCTAGGTCCTTTTCTGCAGAACTGCTGCCGAGCTATTCGGTCCCTAGTCAGTAGCGGTGCATTGGATTCTTCTGTCCTAAGTGCAGGACTCTGCACTTATCTTTGTTGAACTTCATCAGATTTCTTTTGGCCCAATCCTCCAATTTGTCTAGGTCCCTCTGTATCCTATCCCTACCCTGCAGCGTATTTACCTCTCCTCCCAGTTTAGTGTCATCTGCAAACTTGCCGAGGGTGCAATCCACACCATCCTCCAGATCATTTATGAAGATATTGAACAAAACCGGCCCCAGGACCGGAGGGCACTCCACTTGATACCAGCTGCCAACTAGACATGGAGCCATTGATCACTACCTGTTGAGCCTGACAATCTAGGCAGCTTTCTATCCACCTTTTAGTCCATTCATCCAGCCCATCCTTTTTGAACTTGCTTGCAAGAATACTGTGGGAGACCGTGTCAAAGCTTTGCTAAATTCAAGGAACAACACATCCACTGCTTTCCCTTCATCCACAGAGCCAGTTATCTCATCATAGAAGGCAATTAGATTAGTAAGGCATGACTTGCCCTTTGTGAATCCATGCTGACTGTTCCTGATCACTTTCCTCTCCTCTAAATGCTTCAGAATTGATTCCTTGAAGACCTGCTCCATGATTTTTCCAGGGACTGAGGTGAGGCTGACTGGCCTGTAGTTCCCAGGATCCTCCTTCTTCCCTTTTTTTAAAGATTGGCACTACATTAGCCTTTTTCCAGTCGTCCGGGACCTCCCCCGATCGCCATGAGTTTTCAAAGATAATGGCCAATGGCTCTGCAATCACATCCGCCAACTCCTTTAGCACTCTCGGATGCAACGCATCCGGCCCCATGGACTTGTGCACGTCCAGCTTTTCTAAATAGTCCCGAACCCCTTCTTTCTCCACAGAGGGCTGGTCACCTCCTCCCCATGCTGTGCTGCCTAGCGCAGTAGTCTGGGAGCTGACCTTGTTCGTGAAGACAGAGGCAAAAAAAGCATTGAGTACATTAGCTTTTTCCACATCCTCTGTCACTAGGTTGCCTCCCTCATTCAGTAAGGGGCCCACACTTTCCTTGACTTTCTTCTTGTTGCTAACATACCTGAAGAAACCCTTCTTGTTACTCTTAACATCTCTTGCTAGCTGCAGCTCCAGGTGTGATTTGGCCTTCCTGATTTCACTCCTGCATGCCCAAGCAATATTTTTATACTCATCCCTGGTCATTTGTCCAATCTTCCACTTCTTGTAAGCTTCTTTTTTGTATTTAAGATCAGCAAGGATTTCACTGTTAAGCCAACCCGGTCGCCTGCCATATTTACTATTCTTTCTACACATCGGGATGGTTTGTCCCTGTAACCTCAATAAGGCTTCTTTAAAATACAGCCAGCTCTCCTGGACTCCTTTCCCTCTCATGTTATTCTCCCAGGGGATCCTGCCCATCAGCGCCCTGAGGGAGTCAAAGTCTGCTTTTCTGAAGTCCAGGGTCCGTATCCTGCTGCTTTCCTTTCTTCCTTGTGCCATCTCCTAGGGTATGTCTAAACTGGCAAGTTTCTGCACCACAAGTTATACCACTTTTATTAAAAAGCTGGAATTAAACTGCTGTTGCATGTCTACACTGTTCCTTGTGACGCTGGAGCGCATCCACATTAGCAGCTCTCACAACGGCAAAGAGAGCAGTGCATTGTGGTGGCTATCCCACTGTGCAACTGGCCGCAGGGTGCTCTGGGAAGGGTTTGCAATGCCTCATGGGGCAGGCACAGCATTGCATGATGCAGGTTTCCCAGTCCCATTGTTCCATGGGCATCCTACTACATTGGCAGCTGCTTTTCAACTGAAGTGGGGGGGGAGTGTGTGTGACAGGGAGTGTGTGTATGGACAGGGGGAGAGAGACAGTGTGTTTTGGGGGACAGAGAGTGTGTCAGCATGCTGTCTTGTAAGTTCAGACAGCAGCAGGAAGCTACCAGTCCTGAGGTAGGGGGAGGGGGAAATCCAGACATCAGCCCCCACCTCTCTGCACAGCGCACACACACACACGCATGTCTCCAGGGCAGCCGAGTACACACACACACACACACACACACACACACGCATGTCTCCAGGGCAGCCGAGTTCAAAACAATGAGCAGAACGGTCACTTGAGGCATTATGGGATAGCTCCGGAGGCCAATTATACAGCGCAGAAAGCAATCAAGTGTTTACACTGGCAATAGAGTGCTGGGGCCTCTGTGCAAATAGCCTCACAACTCTCCTCGAGGTGGGTTTTTGTGCAGCGCTGCGACTGAGGAGTTTCTGCACACCAAGTGGCTTGGCAGTGTGTACACATCTGCAGCTGGAGCACAAAAAGCTGCTTTAATGCGCAGAAACTTGCCGGTTTAGAGAAACCCCTAAATTTTTCAGCCCTGAAACTGTAAAAGACGATTGTCACTTAACCGTGTTATCATTTGCCTTTAGAATTAGCATTCTATGAGATTAATAGTGTGGATGGAGGAGTTCTGAATTCATCAATTGTTTCATGCTGGTTGCAGACATAGAAACACCTGCCTTGCTTTATACTTGATTCACATTTGAAAGGTTTTTCTGGGCAGCCATTTGGGCTAGAAATGTATTTTTTAAAATCAACACTTAGATTGCATATTCTGTGCCACAATCGAGGTGTTGGCCGAGGGAACACAATAGCAGCCACCACTCCATAGCTGAATTTGCAGCCAAATCTCTAGTATGAAGCAAAGAAGAGGGCGCTTAGGGGGTCTGTATGCAAAGGGGCATCCGTATCCTTCTTGCCAGACATCCTTGCAAGACTGTAGTTTGTTTTTGCAGGTCTGCAAAAATAGAGTTTGGAGACCAGTGGAACCACTAGCCTGCTGACTTGCCTGACTGGAAAGCCAGGATTGGGAGGCTATAAAGGGTTAAGTTGTTGGAATGTGTTTGGGGTCGATGATTCATGAGAGTGGTCACTCTCAGGTGGGTGATGTGGAGAGTGGGGCCCTCGACCATGGGCAGAAAGAAACTGGGAAATGAGTGCTGGTAGACTTGTGGGTGGGTGACCTGGAAGTGATGCCCCTGGAGAGGGGAATGGAAAATCACTGTACCTTTATCTGTTTTACTTTGGGAATTGGAACCCTTGTGGTAAAACAATTCTCCCAAGGACTACTGTATGTGTACGTGAATATATTTGCCTAGAGGTGGGACTTTGAACTTGACAATGTAGAGAGACCATGCACTCTTTATGGCTGGACCAAGGGGAAATTGAGGCAGGTGCACTTGTTGTGTCATGGCCTCCCACAGGAAGGCAGCCCACGTTTGTGGAGGTGGTGGCCCTGAGCTTTGCAAAATCCCAAAGTGACTGCAAGAGGCAGGAATTCTTCAGGTTCCCCATCATTTACAGATAGTGCTTACAGTGGTAGGTGTCAGTGTTACCTTCTCTGCACCCACAGTAATATCTGTACCAACCTGGATTGACTCTGATACCTTCTAAAGGTGACTTACAAAAAAGGGCTCTCTTTTTCTTCGTGGTACGCCCCAAAGGCCTGCGGGTGTGTTGAATTAAAAAAATTCTACTTGATTTCACCTTAGAAATGTTAGGAATTAAATACTTCGTCTTCCCTTTTAGTTGACTGGGAGGTTTTTTTGTCTCCAGGGGGTTGATTGGGATCATGACTCAGACATCTTTTCTTCCAAGTGTTACTCAGACATTGGCGTTAAATCGGTGTTAACAAAAATAACCTAAAACCCAAAGAGTTTTAAACAATCTTAATAAAAATCACTACCCTCTCAATGAATCCATGTTCACTTGTTTGTTGTCTGATGGCATTGTCCTACCATATGGGGTAGCTGCTCTCTTCCAGGATATACAACACCTACATTTCTAAAGAAAGAAATTTTTTTTTTCCTTGGAACAACTTTTCAGGCTTAGACTAAAACCCAGAATTTCCCAAAGTGTGGGGTGAGTCCCTGGGGGTGATGTGAAGACTGCCAGGGAGGCCATAGACAGACCTCTCAATTATTCTCTGAAGTTTCAGCTTTCATTGTAAAAAGATGAATCTCTAGCTATCATGGTTGTGAAGAGAGCCTTCAAAACATGAACCGAGTGTAACCATGTCTGCCTGCGCTTGCAGGGAGTCTGAAGTAGCTCTGATGTATGAGCTGCCCCATTCATTTCAATGGACTGTAACTCAGATGCCAGTGATGATCATTGAAATGCCAACATTGCCAATTATCTCTCTGCTCCAAGCCTGTAAGAAAGCTGAGGAAGTATTATGTGACTTTCTAAGTCAGTGGTACATGAAGGGGGAAGGAGGTAGTGGTATATCAATTAAAATAGGTAGATTTGTGCTGATACGATGTGTAAAATATTAGCAGCACGGGCAGGGCTACGATTAATTTCATTTTCCTGTACTGGGTGACTTCGCTTTCAAAAGTTTAGGAAAGGCTGGAATGACCTCAAACCCAGGTAAGTGAGCTTTAGGCGGGGCTCAGACTAAAGGCAAAGCAGTGGGAATCACAGAATATCAGGGTTGGAAGGGACCTCAGAGATCATCTAGTCCAACCCCCTGTTCAAAGCAGGACCAATCCCCATTTTTTGCCCCAGATCAACTAAATGGCCCCCTCAAGGATTGAATTGACAACCCTGGGTTTAGCAGGCCAATGCTCAAACCACTGAGCTATTCCAGCCCCCAATTCAGTTCCTTTTCTTTAAGTAGAGTGATCAGTGGCCTAAATACTCAGAGTTAGGCGGGAGCTCACCTTCACAGCCCTCTGGGCACCTTAAGATACGTCTATGTAACGTCCAGGGCACTGAAGTGCATAATGGTTTGGCCCACCCATGTTTTTGACTCCTAACAGCCATACGTATATGGTCCATGGAGTCTCCCAGATTCCCCAGCATATCTACAGCCTGTTGAGAGCCCTTTCTTCGGGTGCTATGTGCAAAGTGCAGCCGGTTCAGCATGTGGAGCTGGGGAGGGGCTCTGGGGACCCCACAGCGGGGGATCCATGTTGGTTATTCTTGTTAGTTTTGTTGGTTGGTTTATGTATCCCTGTTGGGCAGCTAGTTTAGAAAAAAGAGCCCAGCAAACTTTGGAAGAGACACACGTGAGTGTGAGTCCCCACAACCAGCACACTATATCGGCAAAATAACAGCTGGGCGATGGCTGCAGCCATCCGGCTTGGGGTCGGCGTTTCATAAGTGAGGAATGTGCTCTGATAGTCTCCGGTCCCATAAGGAATGCCATCTAGAATAGGGAGGCTAAGAAGGTTATCATCCCTCTGGTGTTACCTAACTAGTGTTCCTGAGTTGGTGAAACCCAAAAGTAGGACAGAAGGTTTGATAGATTTCTGGTAGCCAGTAACAATCCCTCCTGACGTCAGGAATCTGATCCTTCTGAAGCCTGGGAACATCATGGGCTGTGCTTAAATCAACTCAAACTAGACCAAGAGAGTACTTGCGGGGAGCAGAAGGTCACTGGCTGAGGTGCAGCTGGAGCTGAATGGAGACCTGTGTCCCAAACAGTAGAATCCTGGCAGAGGGAAATGTTGGGGTTTTTCTTTCTCAGATGCTGCCCTGCAACCCAGCTACAGCTGCATTTACCCAGAGCTGTTACCCACCTCTGATAAGGGAGCTTTGCTGTATTACAGCTCTCTGGCTAGTCACTTTCTGATCATTTTCTCTCCTTTTATAAATCAACCAACCCGGATGTGAAATAGATTTTCTCTGGTTACAGGCACATACGTGGGGTTGCGTAACCAGGGTTCCACCTCCTACTTAAACAGTCTGCTGCAGTGTCTCTTCTTCACGCGAGAGCTCAGAGAGGCCATCCTCAGGTGAGGGGCATTCACGGTAAACCCTGGGGTTTCATCAGCAACAGCACACGAGACATGTGGTTAGGCTGGGTAGCTGCATGGTTCTGATCCTGAGACCCAAAGTAGGACACAACCATTGAGGTAAGAATGGCAGGGCAGCACTGTGCAAGAGAAAGGGGCAGGCAGTGATAGCTGGCTGCAGGGTGTGAGGGGGAAGAGAAAAGAGAAGGGGCAGCAGCCCACAAGTATGGGGAGGGCAGAGGAGGAGGCACCTTGAAGTTATACTGGAAAATGGGGCCCACTTCTAATAGTGGCTTCAGGGCACATTCAAGCAATGTAATGACCATGTCCAGTGGGGTGGCAGAGTGTTCCCGAGAGAGACAACCAGGGCACGGTAGCAGGGAAACACTTTTTCTAAGGGAAGGCTCTCTGAAGGAGGCAGTGTCCATGGTAGGCAGGCACTGGTCTGTGTAACTGAACCATTTGCAAGTGAAATCAGCCTTCAAGATGCTGATTGGGATTTAAATAGACCAGTCAGACGTCTATTGGGAGCTCCCCAGATTCACTCACTCTGCCTAGGATGACTGAGGAGGGTTTGGAACCGTGCGGGAGAAGGTGATGAAAACAGCTGTCGGGTACCAGAGGTCAAATAAGACCCAGGTTGCCAGGGCTGGAGATGGGAGCCAGAGGGGGCCCTTCTCTCTCCAAGGTTGGCTGCTGGATAATATTTAATGTTCTAATATCTCCCTCCTTCTGTACAACTGAGACACTAGCCCAAATTGGTTAGACCTTGTCTTGGTGTTAACCTTTGAAATCCTTTCCTCTCTGGTTATCTTTCAATAAACACCTCTTTGGCAGTAACATGTTGTGTCTGTGTAAGGGACCGGGGTGACCACAGGTGGGTTGGTGTCCACAAGGCAAGGACAGCCACCAGGCGGTAGTTAGCGAGCAGGGTCAGAGACTGGCGACCAAGCTGGAATCAAGAGGCAAGAGTCAGGGTCAGAGTCAGACTGGAGATGGAGACCGGAGATCAGAAAGCTGGGGGAGGCCTGGAGTCACAGCAAGCCAGCACTCCATGTGGGTGCCCACACAGCATCCAGGGCAACCACCAGAGTTAAATAGTGAGCAGGGGCCAGTCAGAAAGCCGCAGGGTGCTGTCACTCTGGGGCCTGTAGGCGGTACTTCCTGCGGTGCCTAATCTCCACAGTGCTCCTTGGCTACAGCTTTCCATGGCCTCCAGGTGGCAATGTGGGAACTTCAGCTGTCCCAGGCTCCACGTCCCAGCTTCTAGTACTGCAGGCCCTTATGGCCTGTAACCTGACTCTCATCTGCAATCTTTGTGGCAGTTTGGGAAAGGGGAATAGTTACTTGGCTTCATTTCTGCAAGTGTTTAATAAAGAGCAGGCCGAGGAGAGATGTGTACCTGGCCAGAATGGAAATGCGATGCTGGGTCAGAAATCCAGTCCCAAAGAAGCCATCCCTGTAAAGCCTACGAATAGACCTGTCACAGAAAAGAGTCAGAGCAAGTAATTTTTGTCTCTCCCTTACTCAGTCCCCTATTGCACTGTATCACCAAGCCACAGAGAATCCCCCCACTCCTCCCCCCCGAGATGAGAGTTGATTTCAGTCTGTTCTTTCATTTCTGGGATTTCTCCAAGGGTGCCACTAGCAGGACCCAACCCAGACACCAGGAGGGACCACTCTCTCCTGGAAGCACTACCACAGCAGCAGTTGGGTCAGAACCTGGATTTTACCTGGAAAGTGGCCAATTAAATTTGTGTCTCTGTGATATTTTGTAGCTTCGATAATGGTGGTGACTCCAGCATTGTGTGTCAGCTGCAAAAGCTGTTTCAAGAACTGAAGTGTAATGAATCAGCACCTTCCACCAAAGGGATTACAAAGTGCCTTGGGGTGAGAGACGGTAAGAGTTCTGTGCCATGGCATATTCACATTTACACAGCTTTCTATTAAACAGGAGACAGACATTACCTAAGTAATATCTCATTATTGATGCTAATCATCAAAAGGGCTGGAAGTTCCCTTTTTGCTAGGCCACTAAAACTCTGTATGCATATTTGAATTATTCCTATATTTCTTCCCCAGTCCCCTCTTGCCCCCTTTCCAGTCCCTAACAGGTTCTCATGCCTCTCCCATTCATTTCTGTGAATTCCCCAATGTGTTTACTTTAGGTCCCTTATTTGTTCCCCTGCCTGTCTGTTAATACAAGATGATTTCTCAGCCAAGTATAAAAGGTTTCCATAATCCTGTTTCTGCTCCATGACTTTCCCCTGCCCTCTCCCTATGCAGCTTCTCCTCCTTCTTTACAATAAAAGTTCTCATACCTATACTTCTGAAGATTTGCCATGTCAGGCACACTGTCTTCTGATGGATCCTTAGAGTTTCTCTTCCTACAGCCCGAGGCCTTTCTCAGGTGTTGCTGCTAACCTCCCATTCTGTCCACACCCACAAACCTCCCACCCGAGTTTAGTGGTCCTTTGAACCTGGTCTAGCTGGCCCAGCTGTGTGGGTGTGTCAGAGCCCAGGTTCTGCTTTCACTTGGGCTGGTAATCCTCTCCCTTTGCAGTAAGAACACAGGCTAAATCACTCAAGTGTTGATAGTCCTCCAGTGCCTTCTCACAAACCACCCCATGTGCCCAGGAAGACAGACCAGTTTTCCTACAATCCAATGGCAAAGAATCATGGAGTTGCTCAGTTTACTGCAGCACACAGAACCATAGGATATGTCCCCCAGAAGCCCTAGAAATACACAGGGGATCTCAGTGCCAATGATGATGCATTATCTGGCTTTGCGGTGTGACTGTTTTCACACCTGGGCTAGGCTAACACAGGTGTCAGTCACCCAGGCTAACTGCAGTGAAGACGTATTCTTAAGTGTTGCTGCATTCAGAGGTGCTCGGGGTGCTCTCTGCTCAGAGGCATGAAAAGTTCTCTGGGATGCACATGACCAGGGATGAAGAAATGAATAGGGCAGCAGTATGGGGCACCATCCTCTGGATCTTTTAAGTTAGTCGTCTCCAACCTTTCAACACAAGATCACTTTTTGAATTTAAAAAAAAGGAGTACTTGTGGCACCTTAGAGACTAACCAATTTATTTGACCATAAGCTTTCGTGAGCTACAGCTCACTTCATCGGATGCATACTGTGGAAAATACAGAAGATGTTCTTATACATACAAACCATGAAAAAATGGGTGTTTACCACTACAAAAGGTTTTCTCTCCCCCCACCCCACTCTCCTGCTGGTAATAGCTTATCTAAAATGATCACTCTCCTTACAATGTGTATGATAATCAAGGTGGGCCATTTCCAGCACAAATCCAGGTTTTCTCCCCCGCCCTTTTTCCCCCCCACACACAAACCCACTCTTCTGTTGGTAATAGTTTATCTAAAGTGATCACTCTCCTTACAATATGTATGATAATCAAGGTGGGCCATTTCCAGCACAAATCCAGGGTTTAACAAGAACGTCTGAGGAAGGGAGTGTGTGTGTGTGTAGGTAGGAAAAAACAAGGGGAAATAGGTTACCTTGCATAATGAGTGGCTAAGTCATTATGCAAGGTAACCTATTTCCCCTTGTTTTTTCCTACCTACACACCCCCTCCCCCCCTTCCTCAGACGTTCTTGTTAAACCCTGGATTTGTGCTGGAAATGGCCCACCTTGATTATCATACACATTGTAAGGAGAGTGATCACTTTAGATAAGCTATTACCAACAGGAGAGTGAGGTGGGGGGAGAGAAAACCTTTTTGTAGTGGTAAACACCCATTTTTTCATGGTTTGTATGTATAAGAACATCTTCTGTATTTTCCACAGTATGCATCCAATGAAGTGAGCTGTAGCTCACGAAAGCTTTCATAGATTCATAGATATTTAGGTCAGAAGGGACCATTATGATCATCTAGTCTGACCTCCTGCACAACGCAGGCCACAGAATTTCACCCACCCACTCATACAAAAAAAACCCTCACACCTATATCTGTGCTACTGAAGTCCTCAAATCGTAGTTTAAAGACTTCAAGGAGCAGAGAATCCTCCAGCAAGTGACCCGTGCCCCATGCTACAGAGGAAGGCGAAAAACCTCCAGGGCCTCTTCCAATCTGCCCTGGAGGAAAATTCCTTACCGACCCCAGATATGGCGATCAGCTAAACCCTGAGCATATGGGCAAGATTCATCAGCCAGATACTACAGAAAATTCTTTCCTGGGTAACTCGGATCTCACCCCATCTAATAGCCCATCACAGGCCATTGGGCCTATTTACCATGAATATTTAATTACCAAAACCATGTTATCCCATCATACCATCTCCTCCATAAACTTATCGAGTTTAATCTTAAAGCCAGATAGGTCTTTTGCCCCCACTGCTTCCCTGGGAAGGCTATTCCAAAACTTCACTCCTCTGATGGTTAAAAACCTTCGTCTAATTTCTAGTCTAAATTTCCTAGTGGCCAGTTTATATCCATTTGTTCTTGTATCCACATTGGTACTGAGCTTAAATAATTCCTCTCCCTCTCCGGTATTTATCCCTCTGATATATTTATAGAGAGCTATCATATCTCCCCTCAACCTTCTTTTAGTTAGGCTAAACAAGCCAAGCTCCCTGAGTCTCCTTTCATAAGACAAGTTTTCCATTCCTTGGATCATCCTAGTAGCCCTTCTCTGTACCTGTTCCAGTTTGAATTCATCCTTCTTAAACATGGGAGACCAGAACTGCACACAGTATTCCAGGTGAGGTCTCACCAATGCCTTGTATAATGGTACTAAAACCTCTTTATCCCTACTGGAAATACCTCTCCTGATGCATCTCAAGACCGCATTAGCTTTTTTCACAGCCATATCACATTGGCGGCTCATAGTCATCCTATGATCAACCAATACTCCAAGGTCCTTTTCCCTCCTCCGTTACTTCTAATTGATGCGTCCCTAGCTTATAACTAAAATTCTTGTTATTAATCCCTAAATGCATGACCTTACACTTCTCACTATTAAATTTCATCGTATTACTATTACTCCAATTTACAAGGTCATCCAGATCCTCCTGTAGGGTATCCCTGTCCTTCTCTAAATTGACAATACCTCCCATTTTGTATCATCCGCAAACTTTATTAGTACACTCCCACTTTTTGTGCTGAGGTCAGTAATAAAAAGATTAAATAAGATTGGTCCCAAAACCGATCCTTGAGGAACTCCACTGGTAACCTCCCTCCAGCCTGACAGTTCACCTTTCAGTAGGACCCATTGTAGTCTCCCCTTTAACCAATTCCTTATCCACCTTTCAATTTTCATATTGATCCCCAGCTTTTCCAATTTAACTAATAATTCCCCATGTGGCACGGTATCAAATGCCTTACTAAAATCTAGGTAAATTAGATCCACTGCTTTTCCTTTGTCTAAAAAATCTGTTACTTTCTCAAAAAAGGAGATCAGGTTGGTTTGGCACGATCTACCTTTTGTAAAACCATGTTGTATTTTGTCCCATTTACCACTGACTTCAATGTCCTTAACTACCTTCTCCTTCAAAATTTTTTCCAAGACCTTGCATACTACAGATGTCAAACCCTAAGCTTATGCTCAAATAAATTGGTTAGTCTCTAAGGTGCCACAAGTACTCCTTTTTTTTAAATTTAAGTGCATCTCAGGATCTACCTGCCCCTTCCATGAGGCCCTGCCCCATCCCCAGAGCCCCACCCCACTCATTCCATCCCCCCTCCCTCAATCATTCACTCTCCACCACCCTCACTCACTTTCACTGGGCTGGGGCAAGGGGTTGGTGTATGAGAGAGGGTGAGGGATGTGGGCTCTGGGAGGGAGTTTGGGTGCAGGAGGGGGCTCAGGGCTGGGGAGGGGGTTGGGGTGTGGGAGGGGGCTACGGGGTGCTGGCTCCAGAAGGGGGGTCAGGGCTGTGGGTTGGGGTGCTGGCACCTGTTGGGCGGCACTTACCTCAAGCAGCTCCCAGATGCCAGTGCAGCAGGGCTAAGGCAGTTCTGCCTGCCTGCCCCTGCCCCTGCCCGAGCCCCAGCCCCAGGCTGCTCGCAAAAGTGGTCAACATGCCCCTGAAGCCCTGGGCGGTTGCATGTGGCTCTGCACGCTGCCCCTCTCTGCAGGCACCACCCCTGCAGCTCCCATTGGCCACAGTTCCCCATTTCCAGTCAATGGAGCTGCAGGGATGGTGCTCGCAAGCAGAAGCAGTGTGCGGAGACCCCCTACCTACCTCAGGGGCACGTTGGCCACTTCCGGGAGCAGCACCGGGCCGGGGCAGGCAAGGAGCCTGTCTTAGTCCCACTGCATTGCTGGACTATTAACGGCCGGAGATTGCAATTGACTGTCAGAGGCTCCAGAATCAACCAGTCAATCGCAATCGATGAGTTGGTGACCACTGTTTTAAGTAGTATTTCAAAGCCTCACTGTTTTGTTTTGGTTTTATTGTTTGTTTTTAAAAAACAAACTCCAATGGTATCTTTGTGGCAATGGCAAGACAAGTTTTCACTGGGCATGTGAGTTCCGGAAACATCCCAGCTGTATCTGATCTGCCATCTTACCACAGAGTCTCTGCTGAAGAGGAAACAGAAGAAATGGAAACCGAGGCAGTGAACACTGCCCCTGTTAGGATTAAGTAACCAGCTACCACAGTTAGATGTTGATCATTCTGGTTTGTGTTGGTACAGTGCACCAGCAGCAGGATGTCGCGGAATATTTCCGGATTCTGATGAATAAAATCGTTGAGGACAAAAAGGAGATTCAGCAGGTAATTCTTCCCTTCAGGAAATCGAAACTTGAGATGCTCTTTAGATCATTACTTCCAAGAAAACCCTGCATTTAAAGAACTTTACATTACAGTACACCCTTCACCCGATAAAAGTCCTTTCTGTGTGCCATCTGGGGCATTATATCTCTATGGATTGTTGGAAACCCTTCTAATTAAAACAACGAGAAGTCCAGTGGCACCTTAAAGATTAACAGATTTATTTGGGCATAAGCTTTCGTGGGTGAAAAACCCACTTCTTCAGATGCGCTTTTTACCCACAAAAGCTTATGCCCAAATAAATCTGTTAGTCTTTAAGGTGCCATTGTAGTCCTCATTGTTTTTGTGCATACAGACTAACACAGCTACCCCTCTGCTACTTCTAACTAGTCACTCTTTCCCTAGCTATACCAGGTGGAAATGGTCCATTCCATCGTCTGCCATGGATGCGAACAGCAAACTAGAATCAAGGAGAATCCTGTCCTGAGTCTTGCTCTCTCTCTTGACAAGTGCAACTGTAAAGCTTATTCTGTGGTAAGGAAAATATCCTGGCATTGGTTGGGTGACCTACAACAGCGGATCTGTTGGTTACAATTAAACCTTCAATAGGAAGCCATTAAATTTAAGTTCATAGGCAAAAAAAAGGGGGAGAGGGTTGTCATAGAAAAGTACCCCAAACTTATTTGTCTGGGTGTTGTATGGTCATTCAAGCCTTCCAGAACTATAAAGGGATCTGGTGCAGATTTGTCATCTTGTTTGGGGTTAATGAACATATCATTTTTGTGAAATAATGAGCTTTTCATTCTTGTGACAGGTTCCTTTTTGTTTTACGTACTGATGCATTTCTAAATATACAGTGCGGGCTGTTAACCTTTGTCATAAATATAAAGGGAAGGGTAACAACCTTTATGTATGCAGTAATATAAAATCCCTCCTGGCCAGAGGCCCTCCTGGCCAGAGGTACATAATCATTTACCTGTAAAGAATTAAGAAGCTCAAATAACGTATTTGGCACCTGACCAGAAGGACCAATGGGGAAAGAAGATACTTTCAAATCTGGGGAGGGGAAGGTTTTGTTTGTGTTCTTTGTTTGTATGTTGTCTCGGAGCCAGAGAAGGACCAGGCAGGAAAATCCGTCTCCTAAACCCCTACCCCAAAATAAGTATCTAGGATTACAAAAATAGTAAGTAAACCAAGGAAAGGCGTTAGATTATCTTTTGTTTTAGCTTGTGAATTTTCCCTGTGCTAAGAGGGAGTTTTATTCCTGTTTTCTGTAACTTTGAAGCTAAGCCTGGAGGAGTGTTCTCTGTGTTTAAATCTTTTATTACCCTGTAACTTTACCTTCCATCCTGAGTTTACAGAGGTGCTTCTTTTACTTTTTTTAAACAATAAACTTCTTCTTTTAAGAACCTGATTGGTTTTCAGAGTCCTAAAAACCCAGGGATTTGTTCTGTGCTCACCTGTACCAATTGGTGAGGATATTATTTTCAAGCCTCCCCAGGAAAGGGAGTGAAGGAGCTTGGGGGGAATATTTTGGGGGAATAGGAACTCCAAGTGGTCCTTTCCCTGAATCTTTGTCTAAATCACTTGGTGGTGGCAGCAGTACTGTCCAAGGACAAGTAGGGATTTGTACCTTGGGGGAAGTTTTTAACCTGAGCTGCTAGAAATAAGCTTAGGGGGTCTTTCATGTGGGTCCCCACATCTGTACCCCAGAGTTCAGAGTGGGGAAGGAACCCTGACAACTTTTTTTTTCAATTCCTATTGAAAGTAGTAAGGAAAAGCTTGTTACCAGTATACCAGCGATGATTACACTGCCAGATGTATCCTGCGCTCTGTGTAAACTAAGCAGTGGTACGTCTTTGAGTGATGGGGCAGTTTTCTTTTACTGTAAAACTTCACTCACACTTGAAATGCATATTCTCACCTTATATACTGGCACATGGTATAGGCTCTAATCCTGCAATGACTTGGGCATGTGCGTAACTTTAAGCATGAGAACAGTCACATTGACTGGAATACATTCTGAAAGTTAAGCATGTGTGTAAGGCCAGGTCTACACTACAAACTTTTGTCAGTATAAGTATGTTGCCCAGGAGGGTGGAAAATCCACACCTTCTACTGACCTACCCCCAGTGTAGACAGTGCCATGTTGACAGGACAGCTTCGCCAACTGACATAGCTACTGCCTCTTGGGGTGGTGGAGTACCTATGCCGATGAGAGAAGCTCTCCCATCGGCATAGATAGCATCTACACTAAGTGCTACAATGGCACAGAACTGTATGTGTAGAGAAGCCCTAAGTCTCTGCAGAATTGGGGCAAAATGCCCTGTGCTCTGTAGCTAACTAAAAAACCAGTTTGCTTAAACGGGGGTTATTTAATTCTTCTTTGTTGCTTTGATGAGATAAAAACCTTTCCAAGGAAGTTGATGTCATAATTAAAATGTACCTTTGAAAAGAAAAATGAAGCCAGAGGGTAAATTCTCTGCCAGAGGTCTGCGTGGCATAGGAGAGAGTTCGTTGGAGGGTCTTTGGGGGCCAGTTCTCAGGGACAGCCACAGCCCTGTTGTAACTCAGAGCTGCTGTTCAAATTCAAAACAAAAAAAAAATGAAGGTCATACTCGAGTCAGTTCCTGTTCAGATAAGAACTTCAGCATATGTTTGAGTACATATGCTTAAGTCCCATTAAAGTCAAGGGGCATTGAGAATGTGCTTAACATTAAGCACCTGCTTAAGTGTTTTCCTGAATATGATGTTTCCTGGTTAGGTTTGGTCTATGTACTAAAAGTTTACCTGGGGAAAAAACCTCATTTGTTAGCAAAGTTGATGTACTTCTTCATACATGAAAAAAAGCAGGTCAAATACTGTTTACTATAATGCTGTCCCTTCAGTGCCCTGTGGGATATGATCCATGCTGTTCAATTTACTTCTCTCTTTCAATCATATAAATGTATATCAAATTGTAATTTCTGTCTCTTTGTAGAGTAATGCGTTGGATGCTGTCCAGGAAAAAAATGAATTTACTGGTGATGAGCAGTTCTATTGTGAAACATGTGAAAGCAAACAAGATGCCACATCGGTAAGCAAGGATTGTTTGGAATGGTCTATTGTACGCAGCGCTGAGCTGAGCTGCTCAGATTTGAAAGCTGTACGTAAAAAGAGGGAAATTGATTTTTTAATAAATGTATATTTTATTGTAATGAACTGTCTACAAAAGGGAATTTTTAGAAGGGAGACGATAGTAATATGGTATGTAATGAGCTGCTTTGGTGCCTCTTTCAGCGCTGCTACTTTGAAACACTACCCCCGATTCTTGTTCTGAATTTGAAGAGATATCAGTTTGATGGTAACTGGTTTAGAAAGCTGCATTATGAGGTGTCTGTGCCTTTTTCACTGCCTGTGAATTTGAAAGAACAGACTGCTGAGAACATGGACTTTCCACTGAGCTCTCAGGTGAATTTTATTCTCTTTGCCTAATAAAAAGAATGGGAAGGAAAATATACTAACAAATTCCCTAACTAGGACTCATAGAGTTCAGGCCTACCCTTGTGCAAAGCTATTGTAATGAACCTTGAATCTGTGTTGGATGGCGCCTTGTCTTGAGATTTGAGGTCTTGACTCGGAAGAACAGAGATTTGTCATTCAGGGAAATCTGTGAACTATGCTGGAGTGTCCCTAGCCTGACATCTGCTCCTCTCTGAGCCCTGGCATCCCTAGGTACCATTTCCAACTTCAGGTGGGGTTTTGATGGCTTCCTCTGACTTCCTCTTGGCCCTGGTGACTTTTACTGCCTCAGTCTTTGGGGGACAGTAGGTGCAGGAGTTAGTCTGTGCCCCCTTGCAGAGATGAGTTCATAAACTTGAACCTGCAAGCAAACCTCTGTGAGATGGTTCTTCATTGAGTGATGTTGTACATCTTCCACTCTTGGTATTGTGCACCCCTTAGTGCCAAAGATTGGTGCTTTTTCCTAGTTAGCACTGTCTGCTGTTGGTCCACATGTGCTCATTGAATGCCCTCACACTCTCCCACCCACCTCCAGTCATAAAGGGGCGGAGCAGAAAAACCACCACTCATTTCCTTCAACTGCAGCCTTAGGCTGGAGGTGGAACACTTTAGCAGTGCCTTATTTCTGTTTTAAGCTCAAGTAGCATAATCTATTGCAAATAGTGATTTAGTCAGTTAGTTTTAGATCATTTTTATTAGTATTTTAGGGTCAGTATTTTAAGATCGTTTTAACATTTAGTTAATTAGTGGGTGATAGGCAGCTGTGTCATCTCCTAAATCTCCCAGTTTCAAAACATGCCCTTCATGTCATGTTGCTGTGCTGGGCCACGACACTCAAGAAAAGAGTCTTTACTGTCTAGGTGAGGGGCATATTCCTAGTAAATGTACTACTGCTGTTCTTTCAACAAAGGGTCTCAGAAGAACAGGGAGATTAAACTCAGGAGGCATCTTCTGGAAAGATCCACGAGGCCTGACTCACATCCTGGTCAGTCAGATCTGTCTATCGGCTGCTACAAGTCGTGCTCCTGCTGCAGTTCAAAGATCGGGCTTGGCTACACTTGCAGATGTAGAGCCCTTTGAGTTAACCAGCCTCTGGACACCGTAGTAGGGAGAGTGGTGCAGTCTGTGTGGCCACTCTTGCAGCAGCATTGGGAGTGGTGCATTATGGGCAGCTATCCCAGCGTTCAAGTAGCTGCAACGTGCTTTTCAAATGCGGGGGGGTGGGGGGTGGTGTGGAGTGTGACAGGGAGTGTGTATGTGGGGGAGAGAGTGTGGATTTTTGGGGTGCTGAAAGTGTGTCAGCATGCTGTCTTGTAAGTTCAGACCCCCCTCCCGCCCCGCCTCTCTCTCACTCATTCAAAGCAAACAGTAAATGTTTGCTTTTTCTTCGAGCAGATAAGGAGCCGGCTGTCCAAAATGGAGCTTTGAAAGGGCATTTCTGCATTCCTGCAGCCGATTTCACAACAATGAGAAGAGTGGTCACTTGACTTAAGGGGATTATGGGATGTTTCCGGAGGTCAATCAGAGCGCAGTAATGCAACACCTCGTTCACACTGACGCTGGGGCATCACACCCAATACGCATCAGACGTTATCCCTCTTGACGAGGTGGATTACTAGGAGTGCTCTAGCCAGGGAGTCAGGGCACTCTACGTGCCTTGCCAGTGTGGATGGAGAATGAGTTAGAGTTCTCTGGGTGGCTTTAGTACGCTCTAACTTGCAAGTGTAGCCAAGGCCTTAGACTCAAAGGGGATGCTCATTTAATTCCCCAGGTCTTCAAAGGAAAAAAAGGTCACAACACCTCAAGCTGTGGCTTTGGAAGGCATACAAAAGTGCCATCTGAAGCCCTGAAGCATACCTGTAAGAGCTCAGTACTGTTAAGGAGAGAGCCTTCAGATCAGCCGGAAGTTTCAGTACCTCCTCTGAAGGTTACATTACCCTCTACTACAAGTGCTCCATTGATACACAAGGATTCAGTATTGTGTGCACAGGTATTGTCTAAGGCGGTGATACTCAGTCCACGGCTTGCGAGCTGCATGTGGCTCTTTGAGGTGTAGCCTGCAGCTCTTCAAGGCTCCCTCCTGCTCCTCCCACTCCCTCCAGGAGTGCGGCGAATCAGCTGATTGGAGGAACAGGGCTAGTTGAGCTCAGAGACTGAGCAATGGAGTCTGAGCAGCCTTCTGTAATTGCTAACACTAGGACTCCAGTTAAAAACCAATTAGAATTCTTTGAACAATCATGTACATTCCTCTTGTGGACATTAGTACACCCTGCTGTGGTCACGAAACTATGCATGGTGAAAGCAACGAAAAATGCTCCCTTATTCATGGTACCGCCAGGATTATTGGTACCTGGGCAAAGAGAATCACCTTTACTGGCTAATGCTGACAATCCATTGTCAGTACCATGTCTGGGTGAGTCACCGGTAGTGTTTATTAAATATCTGACTGCCGATCTAGTACTCACTTAATGAAGACCCCTCAACGGTCTATTATCTTTGTTCAGAAGAATATGAATTATCTTAATCAGCTTCTGAGGCAAGTTTCTAGGGATCTCCTTCTTACACACATGCTTATCTATCACCAAAGGTTCGTTCATCCTAAAACTAGACATCTGAAATCTACTTGTAAGGTTATGAATTTTCCCATGCTTCTTGGTTTCCTCCTTCTTGGGTTGCCAAGCAGTTTCTTCATGAACAGCAAATGTGGCCTTATTAGTACTGTTGGACTCCTCCTCAGGGGTAGAGGACCCCATCTTGGTCTCATTCAAGGCAAAGGTCTCCATCACCCAAATAGTTAGAAATTGGTCTTCCTGATGAGCAACCTCATACATCTCCTGTGCTACATCAGCCTGTTTCCTCCGAAGAAGAATTACAGGGTCAGTCATTATGTGGTGTAGTTGTAGCTGTATCGGTCCCAGGATGTTAGCAAGACAAGGTGGGTGAGGTAATATCTTTTATTTGACCAACTTCTGTTGGTGAGAGAGACAAGTTTTCAAGCTACACAGAGCTCTTCAGGTTCAGTCAAAACAAACTCCTGCAAATATTTTGTCTTCTCTTCCTTAAGGGGCAACAGCAACATCTTCCTCACCTCTAGATGATTATAGATCTTTCTGAGCTCTTAAAAGAAGATTGCTGGAGATTTTTTTCCCCCAAGCATGCATCCTCCACACCCTCTCATCCTTTTAGCCAAAGGTATAAAGGCCCGATATACCTCAGTTCCTTCTCACTGCCTGTGGTCGGTACTCAGAGTGTGTGCACATGTGCATTTGTCAAACTCTTTCCTTTTTCTCTTTTCAGAGAAAGTTTTCTGGAAAATTATTGTTGTGTATATATAGCTAGTTATTGTTAGTGGTACTTGCTTTTCAAAAATATTTTGCTTGTTTTCATTCGTTATTCAAGCTTTTAATCTCCGTACCGGGTCGTGCCTATGGGTGTGGGGCAAGCAATCAACAAAGTCTTTTTTCCTTTGATGTTCCACAATGGCTTGTCTGGTGTCTATGGACCTTATTTTGTTGAACATAACATTTACTGTGGCAAAGTAGTATTTCACACTTGGGTAATGTTTCTTGCCTGCCAGGGGAGCGGGGGTGTATGTGTTACAATTTCAGAGCAAATACTTTTCAAATTACAGAGCTCCACTTAAATATTAGAATCATAGAATAAAATCATAGAATATTAGGGTTGGAAGAGACCTCAGGAAGTCCTCTAGTCCAATCCCGTGCTTAATGCAGGACCACAATCAACTAAATCATCCCAGCCAGGGATTTGTCAAGCCAGGCCTTAAAAACCTCTAAGGATGGAGATTCCACCACCTCCCTAGGTAACCCATTCCAGTGCTTCACCACCCTCCTAGTGAAATAGTGTTTTCTAATATCCAACCTAGACCTCTCCCACTGCAACTTGAGACCATTACTCCTTGTTCTGTCATCTGCCACCGTTGAGAGCAGCTGAGCTCCATCCTCTTTGGAAACCCCCTTCAGATAGTTGAAGGCTGCTATCAAATCTTCCCTCACTCTTCTCTTCTGCAGACTAAACAAGCCCAGTTCCCTCAGCCTCTCCTCGTAAGTCATGTGCCCCAGCCCGCTAATAATTTTCGTTGCCCTCCGCTAGACTCGCTCCAATTTTTCCACATCCTTTCTGTAGTGGGGGGACCAAAACTGGATGCAATACTCCAGGTGTGGCCTCACGAGTACCGAATAGAGGGGAATAATCACTTACCTTGATCTGCTGGCAATGCTCGTACTAATACAGCCCAATATGCAGTTGGCCTTCTTGGCAACAAGGGTACTCTGCTGACTCATATCCAGCTTCTCATCCACTGTAATCCCCAGGTCCTTTTCTGCAGAACTGCCGCATAGCCAGTCAGTCCCCAGCCTGTAGTAATGCATGGGATTTTTCCGTCCTAAGTGTAGGACTCTGCACTTGTCCTTGTTGAACCTCATCAGATTTATTTTGGCCAGTCCTCCACTCTGGACCCTATCCCTACCCTCCAGCATATCTACCTCTCCCCCCATCTTAGCCCTGGTCTACACTGGGTGGGGGGGGTGTCGATCTAAGATACGCAACTTCAGCTACATGAATAGCGTAGCTGAAGTCGGCGTATCTTAGATGGACTTACCCGGCTGTCCTCACGGCGGGGAGTTGACCGGTGCCACTTCCTGTTGACTCCGCTTGTGCTTCTTGCAAGCTGGAGTACCGGAGTCAACGGGGTGCGCGTTCAGGGATCGATTTATCACATCTAGATGAGATGCGATAAATCAATCCCTGAAAGATCGATCTCTACCCGCCAATCTGGCTGGTAGTGAAGACCTGCCCTTAGTGTCATCTGCAAACTTGCTGAGGGTGCAATCCATCCCATCATCCAGATTGTTAATAAAGATGTTAAACAAAACTGGCCCCAGGACAGACCCCTGGGGCACTCCGCTTGATACCGGCTGCCAACTAGACATCAAGCTGTTGATCACTACCTGTTGAGCCCGACAATCTAGCCAGCTTTCTATCCACCTTATAGTCCATTCATCCAATCCATACTTCTTTAACTTGCTGGCAAGAATACTGTGGGAGACCGTTATCAAAAGCTTTGCTAAAGTCAAGATATATCACATCCACCACTTTCCCCATATCCACAGAGCCAGTTATCTCGTCATAGAAGGCTATCAGGTTGGTCAGGAATGACTTGCCCTTGGTGAATCCATGTTGACTGTTCCTGATCATCTTCCTCTCCTCCAAGTGCTTCAAAATGGATTCATTGAGGACCTGCTCTATGATTTTGCTGGGGACTAAAGTGAGGCTCACCGGTCTGAGTTCCCCGGGTTCTCTTTCTTCCCTTTTAAAAAGATGGGTACTAATTTTCCTTTTTCCAATTGTCCGGGACCTCCCCCAATCACCATGAGTTTTCAAAGATAATGTCCAATGGCTCTGCAAGCATGTCAGCCAATTCCCTCAGCACCCTTGGATGCATTAGATTTGGACCCATGGACTTGTGCATGTCCAGCTTTTCTAAACAGTCCTTAGCCTGTTCTTTCACCACTGAGGGCAGCTCACCTCCTCCCCATACTGTGTTGCCCGATGCAGTAGTCTGGGAGTTGACCTTGTCTGTGAAGACCGAGGCAAAAAAAGCATTGAGTACTTCAGCTTTTTCCACATCATCTGTCACTAGATTGCCTCCCCCATTCAGTAAGGGTCCCACACTTTCCCTTTGTTCTTGTTGCTAACATACCTGAAGAAATCCTTCTTGTTACCCTTCACATCCCTTGCTAGCTGCAACCCCAGTTGTGTTTTGGCCTTCCTGATTACACCCCTGCATGCTCTAGCAATATTTTTATTCTCCTCCCTAGTCATCTGTCCAAGTTTCCACTTCTTGTAATCTTCCTTTTTGAGTTTAAGCTCACTGAAGATTTCACTGTTAAGCCAAGCTAGTCGCCTGCCATAAGAACATAAGAATGTCCGTACTGGGTCAGACCAAAGGTCCATCCAGCCCAGTATCCTGTCTACTGACAGTGGCCAATGCCAGGTGCCCTGGAGTGAGTGAACCTAACAGGTAATGATCAGTGATCTCTCTCCTGCCATCCGTCTCCACCCTCTGACAGTCAGAGGCTAAGGACACCATTCCTTACCCATCCTGGTTAATAGCCATTAATGAACTTCATCTCTATGAATTTATCCAGTTCTCTTTTAAACCTTGTTATAGTCCTAGCCTTCACAGCCTCCTCAGGAAAGGAGTTCCACAGGTTGACTGTGCACTGTGTGAAGAAGAACTTCCTTTTATTGGTTTAAACCTACTGCCCACTAATTTCATTGGGTGTCCCCTAGTTCTTCTATTATGGGAACAAGTAAATAACTTTTCCTTATTCACTTTGTCCATACCATTCATAATTTTATATACCTCTATCCTATTCCCCCTTAGTGTCCTCTTTTTTAAGCTAAAAAGTCCTAGCCTCTTTAATGTCTCCTTATATGGGACTCGTTCCAAACCCCTAATCATTTTAGTTGCCCTTCTCTGAACCTTTTCTAATGCCAGTATATCTTTTTTGAGATGAGGAGACCACATTTGTACACAATATTCAAGATGTGGGTGCACCATGGATTTGTATAAGGGCAATAAGATATTCTCCATCTTATTTTCTATCCCTTTTTTAATGATTCCTAACATCCTGTTTGCTTTTTTGACTGCCGTTGCACACTGCATGGACGTCTTCAGACAACAATCCACGATGACTCCAAGATCTTTTTCCTGATTAGTTGTAGCTAAATTAGTCCCCATCATATTGTATGTATAGTTGGGGTTATTTTTTCCAATGTGCATTACTTTACATTTATCCACATTAAATTTCATTTGTCAT
This sequence comes from Chelonia mydas, assembly GCF_015237465.2. Lineage (NCBI taxonomy): Eukaryota > Metazoa > Chordata > Testudines > Cheloniidae > Chelonia > Chelonia mydas. Next base: position 8,939,092 of record NC_051246.2, on the reverse strand, counting down.
TTTGTTGCCCAATCACTTAGTTTTGTGAGATCTTTTTGAAGTTCTTCACAGTCTGCTTTGGTCTTAACTATCTTGAGCAGTTTAGTATCATCTGCGAACTTTGCCACCTAACTGTTTACCCCTTTCTCCCGATCATTTATGAATAAGTTGAATAGGATTGGTCCTAGGACTGACCCTTGGGGAACACCACTAGTTACCCCTCTCCATTCTGGAAATTTACCATTTATTCCTACCCTTTGTTCCCTGTCTTTTAACCAGTTCTCAATCCATGAAAGGATCTTCCCTCTTATCCCATGGCAACTTAATTTACGTAAGAGCCTTTGGTGAGGGACCTTGTCCCTCTATTTTCTATTCTTTCTGCACATTGGGATGGTTTGTTCCTGTGCCTTCAATAAGTCTTCTTTAAAATACATCCAGCTCTCCTGGTCTCCTTTCCCCCTCATATTAGCCTCCCAGGGGATCCTGCCCATCCAGGGCCGGTGCAAGGATATTTTGCGCCCTAGGCGAAACTTCCACCTTGCGCCCACCCTCCCCCTCCTCCTGGAGCATTGCTCATTATAAACTTTCAAAAATGAATACTGCATAATGTGACATTGTTCATTAGAATTAATACATGTTCGGTTTGAAAATGTATTACTTTCATTATTTAGTCAACATATTTAATGAAAATAAATGAATAACCTGACAGGGTGTAGGGCTGGCTGGCTTCAGGCAGGGGAGTGTGGCAGGGGTTGGCTGGAGACAGGGGTGTGTGGGGCTGGCTGGCTTCGGGCAGGGCAGGGAGTGCGGAGCTGGCTGGAGATGGGGTGCGGGTTGGCTGGAGACAGGGGTTGTGGGGCTGGCTGGCTTCGGGTGAGGGGGTGCGGCAGGCGTTGGCTGGAGATGGGGTAGGGGCTGCAGGGCTGGCTGCGGGCAGGGCAGGGGGTGCAGGGGGAGCAGCAGCAGCAAGAGGGCCTGTGCCCAGGGCCAGGCGGTGGCCCACATGGCTTCTGCAGCGCCCCCAGCGGCCGGAGGAGGAATAACATCACTTCCTGGCCAGCTGGAGCCCATCAAAGCCGCAGCGCCACCTTGCACAGCGGCGGGAAGAGGGTTACATATTAGCCGGTGCTGAGTGAGCATCCCAGACATTTTGGGCACCACTTTTTGGCACCCTCAAATCTTGGCACCTTAGGCGGCTGCCTAGTTCGCCTAATGGTTACACCGGCCCTGTGCCCATCAGTTCCCTCAGGTATTCAAAGTCTGCTTTTCTGAAATCCAGGATCTGTTTTTTTGCTACTCTCCTTTCTTCCTTTTGTCAGGATCCTGAACTCAACCATCTCATGGTCACTGCTGCCTAGGTTGCCACCCACTTCTACTTCCCCTACCAATTCTTCCCTTTTTGTGAGCAGCCGGTCAAGAGGAGCACAGCCCCTAGTTGGTTCCTCCAGCCCTTGTACCAGGAAGTTGTCCCCAACACTCTCCAAAAACTTCCTGGATTGTCTTCCACTGCAGTATTACTCTCCCAGCAGATGTCAGGGTGACTGAAGTCCCCCATTAGAGCCAGGGCCTGTGATCTGGAAACTTCAGTTGGTTGTTCAAAGAGAGCCTCGTCTACCTCCTCCTCCTGCTTCGGTGGTCTATAGCACATACCCACCACGACATCACTGTTGTTGCTCTAACCTCTGAACTTCACCCAAAGACTCTCAACAGGCTCTTCTCCAGTTTCATACTGGAGTTCTGAGCAAGCATACCACTCTCTTACATACAATTCAACTCCTCCACCTTTCTTCCCATGCCTGTCCTTCCTGAACAGTTTATATCCATCCAGGACACTGCTCCAGTCATGTGAACTGCCCCACCAAGTTTCTATTATTCCAAACACATCATAGTTCTTTGATTGTGCCAGGACTTCCAATTCTTCCTGCTTGTTTCCCAGGCTTCTTGCATTCGTGTGCACGCCCCTAAGATAACTAGCTGATTGCCCTGCTTTCTCAGTATGAATCAGGAGGTTTCTCGTCTTGTACCCTCCTCCTTGTGTTTCCTCCCAGTATCCCACATAAATATTGCCTTATAACAGGGGATACAGATACTATAAGTGAGATTGTGAAATTAATGCACACAATAGTTTACCAGGTTTCAGAGTAGCAGCTGTGTTAGTCTGTATTCGCAAAAAGAAAAGGAGTACTTGTGGCACCTTAGAAACTAACCAATTTATTTGAGCATAAGCTTTCATGAGCTACAGCTCACTTCATCCGATGTATCTGGGATAGCTCAGTGGTTTGAGCACTGGCCTGCTAAACCCAGGGTTGTGAGTTCAATCCTTGAGGGGGCCATTTAGGGATGTGGGGCAAAAATTGGGAATTGGTCCTCGTTTGAGCAAGGGGTTGGACTAGATGACCTCCTGAGGTCCCTTCCAACCCTGATATTCTATTGATTCTATGTATGTGACTCAGCATGCCACACTTTATCTCAGAGTCACGCAGAAGTGGTTGGAGTTAGTCTACTCTCCCTTTCATCATCCACTGCACTCACATACCTGCAAGTGTCTTGTCCCTGGATTGGTGGATGGACCCTGCCAATATATGCAAAGGAGTTCCCTTTTCCTTAACTCTGCCTTCCATGCCCCTGGTCACAGATGCCTCATCCTTTGGATGGGGATATTACTTATGGGACCTACAGATTCAGGGGTTATATTTGGAGCAAGATCTCTCTTTCCACATCAGTGTCTGGGAGCCTCGAGCAATCCACTTTGCATGTTGAATATTCTTGCCCCACATCAGAGGATGTGCTGTGTTTGCAGACAACACTGATGCTATGTTCTATTTGGACAGGCAGGGAAGCACCCTATCAGATCCTCTTTGCCAAGACGCAGTAGACCTTCGGAGTTTCTGCATCAAGACCAAAATTACATCCAAAACTGTCTGGTGGATCAGCTTAGCAGATGTTCAGCAGGGATCACAAATGGTCCCTCAAAGCAGACACAGCAAAGTCCATTTTTCAGACTTGGGGAATGCCAGAAATAGACCACCCTGCTACCAGACAGAACAGGGTCACCTGTACAGCTCAAGAGCAGGTCATGGACTGGAGTCTTTGCCAGATACCCTCCTACTGTCCCAGAAAGGGAAACCTCTATACTCCTTTCCCCCAGCCCTATGGTATCTAGAGTTTTGTGTAAATACAGACAGGATCACATCATTCCAACTTTGATAGCATCAGCCTGTCCCCAACAGCATTTGTTCTTGGACTTTTTGACTCTCTCAGTTCAAGATCCCATGGCTCTCCCTCTGGTCTCAAGCATAGTTTCATAGGACCACAGCCAGATGCTGCATTTCAACACTATCTGTCAGCCTACATCTGACTGCTTGGATGCTCAGTGTTTAACTCTCCCAGGCTGTTCCCTTGAATGTTCTCTTAAATAGCAGGATGCCATCCACCAGATGTTCTGCCCTCAGGAAATGGAGAAGATTCTCTGTGTGGTCCCAGTAGAAAGGTACCTCTTATTTACAGGTTTGCATACAGTTTATTCTTAATTACCTGCTCCACCTAAAGGGAAAAGTTTGCTCAGCATCCTTTGGCTTTCCATTCTGCTGTAGTAGGAAGAACCATTCCCCCCCCCCACCCCAAGCCTATGACAGTTAAATTCTTGTTTGTGGTGTTTTTAACTCCTTATGCTAAACTATCTGTTCTTCCTTGTATTTAGCTGTGACACTCTGAGTACCTTTCCTCGACCTGTAAGCTCAAACGCTTGTCTGTCTCACCAAGAGAAGTTGGTCCAATAAAACACATTACCTCACTCACCTTGTGTCTTGAAAGTTTTATGTAAACAGACGTGTGTGGGGGAGGCGGGGGAGAGGACTAGATCAGCACCTTTATGTGAAGAAGCTCAGTTCTTTGGGAGTGGTGTATACACTGTCACACCTTCCTGAACGAGGTTAATCTACCAAGTCTGCTGAACATTTGTGCAGATCTGCTAAGCAAGCGGTTTGCCTCAGATCACAACTGATCATTGAAGAGAGCTGTTACTTTTGCCATATTACAGAAATGGGGCCACCATTGTGTGGATTTGCTTGACCGGCGGCTCAGTGAAAAGTGTCAGCGGTTTTGCTCAAGGATGTCATAGGTGCTGAGGAGAGTTGTTAAGGCTGCTACATTGTTACTGCTGCCAGTGCCACTTGTCCGGGAGCTCCGATGCCAGCTGCACTAGCAGAGGACGCAGCTTAGCGATTCAGCAGACCTCGATGTTATTCATAAGAAAGACCACAGGCTAGGTTCGGTGGCAAAGGTGCTTGGCCAGGTTTATTGTCGACGAAGCGCAGTACTAGCCCCCGATAGGAGCTACAGGTACACTAACACATGGATGCCCATGACCAGATACCCGCTCAGCATGCTATCCCCTTGGCGAGTACGACTCCTATGACTTCTCCTTTTATACATTGATACAAACAAGTTAAGTATCATACTCCAGACATTGTTAATTACCACCCTTTTCCTTATACTTGCTGGTTTGAACAAAACATCCTTATCCATTATCCTGGGTTTGGTGTCTTCCCATATCATCTCTTAAGTATGTGTCATAACTTGAGAGTTCTGTGTGTTTTTTGTACCATCCTCTCTGGTCAGGAATGCGCTTACCTGGTGTTAGCTAATACCTGGTGTGTTCTCATTTTGCCAAGGCCAGGCCTACTCTGGTTCACAGCATTTGGTTCACACTGTTAGTGATGCCTAGGGCTCCAGCAAGGCCTACAAAAGGTAGGGGTCAGTCCAGGCTCTATAACTGATGCATTCATTATCTACAGGCCTTCATTATGCTTATCTACCAATTCCACTGATTCCAAGAACTTTAATGAAACTCAGACAAAACTCAGCTTCTATGATTTTCATTGCCCTAGTATGGCACAGACAATGCTGCTTTCCAGAACCAGTCAGGCTATCGATACGACCAGCCATCACACTTCCTCTCATTTCCAACTTGATGTTGCAGAACGGCAGGACAATTCTTCATCTGGGCTTGTCCTCCATACATCTAACAGTCTCGATGATGGCTGCTTGAATGAAACTGCGATCCTCTTCTCAAATGATTAAAAAAAAAACTTTCCACTTACAGCTATAAGTGGAAAAGATTTGATGCTTGGTCCCAGGATCATTCTATGTCCCCATTCCAGGCTGACATTCCCTTCATTTTAATTAAATTTTATCCTTAAAATCCTCTGGGTTATCAGTTAGGTCTATTAAAGTATATCTAGCATCAATCTCTGCCTCTCATCCTAAGCTTGATTGGTTTAATGTATTTTCTCCTCCTATTTCTAAAAGATTCCTTATGCATCTACTTTAAGTGTTTTCCACCTGCTCCATGGGATCTGAATATTGTGTTGTCAAGTTTAATGAAAACACTGTTTGAGTTTTTAGCTACCTGCCCATTAAGTCTTCTCTCCATGAAAACAGTGTTTTGAGTAGTGATTACTTCTGCGCGTAGAGTGGGTGAAATTATGCATTGATGTCAGGTCCTCCCTATATGCCCTACGTCTTCGTGTCCTGAGAGAGCAGGAATGGGAGAGTGCAAGGGCATTCAGGGAGCATGTGAGGACAAATAAGGGGGAAAAAAATCTGATCTCTGGCATGAGGGGCATGCAGTACTAAGAGTGGAATACATATAGACAACACAGCTTGAAGAACATCAGTTACTATAAGGTAAGTAACCTCTTTTTCATTGTCAGTCCCTCAGATACAATACTGTAGGGTTCAGTTGGAGAATGTAATCCTGATCCGAACACTTCATTATATCCAGGATAGTCTGTAGTTAAACCAACCTATAAACAACAGTTGTCACATTTCAGAGGGATAGTCATGTTAGTCTGTATCAGCAAAACAACAGAGTCCTGTGGCACCTTAGATGCTAACAAATTTATTTGGGCATGTCATAAATATAAAGGGAAGGGTAACAACCTTCATGAATGCAGTAAATATAAAATCCCTCCTGGCCAGAGGTACAGAATCACTTACCTGTAAGGGGTTAATCAGTTCAATTAACCTAGTTGGCACCTGACCAGAAGGACCAATGGAGAAAGAAGATACTTTCAAATCTGAGGGGAAGGGAAGGTTTTGTTTGTGCTCTTTCTATTGTTTCCTCTGGGGACAAAGAGAGAGACCAAGCAAGTAACTAGCTCCTACTGAAATGATTCATCTAAAATTACAGAAATTGTAAGTGATAATAAGGAAATGAATTATATTATCTTTTGTTTTAGCTTGTGAATTTTCCCTATGCTAAGAGGGAGTTTTATTCCTGTTTTTTGTAACTTTTCAGCTAAGCCAAGAGGGGAATCCTCTGTGTTTTAAATCTTTTTATTTGCCCTGTAAAGGTACCTTCCATCCTGATTTTACAGGTGTGATTCTTTTACTTTTTTTTAAAATAAAGTTCTTCTTTTAAGAACCTGATTGATTTTCAGTGTCCTAAAGACCCAGGGGGGTTGATCTGTGCTCACCTTGTAACCAATTGGTTAGTATATTATTCTCAAACCTCCCCAGGAAAGGGGGTGAAGGGGCTTGGGAGGATATTTTGGGGAAATAGGAACTCCAAGTGGTCCTTTTCCTGAATCTTTGTCTAAATCACTTGGTGGTGGCAGTAATACTGTCCAAGGACAAGGAAAGGATTTGTGCCTTGGGGAAGTTTTTAATCTAAGCTGGTAGAAATAAGCTTAGGGGGTCTTTCATGCAGGTCCCCACATCTGTACCCCAGAGTTCAGAGTGGGGAGGAAACCCTGACAGGGCATAAGCTTTCGTGGGCTATAACCCACTTCATCAGATGCAAAGAGTGGAAATTACAGTAGGTAGGTATAAATATACTAACACATGAAAAGATGGGAGGTAGCTTACCAAGTGGAGGACCAGTGCTAATGAGGCCAATTCAATCAGGGTGGATGTGACCCACTCCCAACAGTTGACGAAAAGGTTTGAATACCAAAAGAGGGAAAATTACGTTTTGTAGTGAGCCAGCCACTCCCAGTCTCTATTCAGACCCAGTCTGATAGTGTCAAGTTTTCAAATTAATTCCAGCTCTGCAGTTTCTCGTTGAAGTCTGTTTTCAGTTTTTTGCTGAACTATGGCCACTTTTAAGTCGGTTGTTTAGTGTCCAGAGAGATTGAAATGCTCTCCTACCTGTTTTTAAATGTTCCCATTCTTGATGTCTGATTTGTATCTATTTATTCTTTTGCGTAGAGACTGTCTGATTTGGCCAATGTACATGGCAGAGGGGCATTGCTGGCACATGATGGCATATATCACATTGTTAGATGTGCAGGTGAACTGATAGTGTGACTGATGTGGTTAGGTCCTATGCTGGTGTACCTTGAGTAGATATGCGGACTGAATTTGCAACGGGGTTTATTGCAGGGATTCCAGATTGTCACATTGTTCCAGATTGGCTAAATGCACAGGCAAGAAAGACACTGTTAAATGAATCCAGAGAGTGAGTTGTCCTCTGAGCTCGAAAGTTGCCAGTTTTCCTGTTAGAAAGGAGCAGTATCATCACCTTGGGTGTCCAATCAGACCATTGGTTTATTTTTTACAAAAGACATTTCATGTATGGCACAGATTTAAAACATTTGTTTATAATAAATATAAAATAGTTTTTATACTGTGAATGTTTATGCAGTCATATTTGCACACAGTCAGATGTCAGTCTTTACATTGTTACTACGGTTTCACCAATATAGTGAAATCTTTTGCTTTTTGTAAAGAAATCAAAATTTTATTTCCATACTGTCTGAAATTTATTCGCCATTGAAGAGTTCAGCTCAGAGGCCTAGGAAATGCTTATAGGTGAAGTGACAGAAATGCTTCCTGACTAAAAGTAAGGTTGCAATTAGCTCTATATGCTCTATATATGAAAGTCTGTTTGCAGTGCAACTGAAAAGATTGCTGATCTGAATTTCATCATGATTTTCTTCCAGATCCTACAGTATGAGCTCTTTGCAGTGTGTCACCATTCTGGAGGAATTGATGGTGGCCATTATGTGGCTGAAATAAAATCATATGAAAATGAGTGCTGGTACTCCTTCAACGATACCGTGGTGGAAAAGGTAATGGGTGCCTGAGTTCAGGGAAAACAAACATCAACATGTCCAAGTTTCTACTAAGGGATCTGAGAAGTGTAGTACAAGAGGGAAGTACCATACCTGGAACTACCTCTATAGCAGATTGAAAACACTGTAAACCAAAGTCTGTACTCATTTATATAGGTGTAAATCTGCAGCTATTCATTCAAAGCCTATGGAGTTGCTCTGGCTTTACTCCAGTGTAACTGAGAGCAAAATTTGCCATGTGTATATTGGTGCATTACAACCTGGACGTGCTCCATTTAGCCTCACTTCAATACAATATGGTGTTTGGATAGCCCAGCATTCCCTCTCCCTGCAGATGTAGTGCCATCCTGTTGGATGAGAGAGGTAATGAACATCTGAACTGATTGTTGTTCAGATGGCAGTTATTCTGTTGGCCCTGCTGGAACAAAGCAGAGTATAGTCTCCTTCCCATTAACTGGCATTAAATGTAGATCTTAAGTTTATCATCCATTGTCCAGCGCTAACACAGCCATAGGGATACATGAGATATCACCTTCACCTCCATACAGTGCTTGTTATTGATATATAATAAATACTTTGGCAATTCTCTTGGGAAATGATCCTTTCTGTTTGTTTATACAGATGCCAGAAGACATGAATACAATGGATGCCAAGGACAGGTATTTCCATTGCTATGTTTTACAGTTGGACTTTCAGCCATTCAGATGCCAGTGTGACTTTTTCAAAGCTCCTCCCTTCCTTGGCCACCATTTTTCTTATTAGTTCACTGATCATTGCTTAGGTCAGTTGTTTAGTGTAGTTAAAAAAAAAAAGAGTTTTTTGTGTGCCTGTTGATTGGCTTGGACCACAGACAAATTCTGTTCCATTCCTTTTGTTTGCTTCTTCCCCTTTGCATTGAGATTGGGTCTGCTAGGTATCTGGAGTTGAGACATGCGATGTGAAAATATTGGTTTAGGGTCAGCATTCCTGACTCCTCAGGTGCTTGTGTGCAGAGCACTCCCTTGAGTGTGGACTGCCCATACAATTGCATAACGCTTTTTTCTATGCCAAAATAATTCTGTTCAGTGGGTGTCAGCTTCTCACTTAAGAAAGCAAGGGGCTACTTTTGTTACCTCCCACTGTCTGCATCCCACCATGCCTAAACCAGTGTCTGATGCATTAGTACGGAGTTTGAATGTTTTGTCAAAAGCTGGACTGCCCAGAATGTGTGTTTGTTTTGCCCCACTCAGGGGCCATAGACTGATGGCTGTTTGGCCCTGTTCAGGGGGCTAATTCCCCAAGTGCCATGGCTGCCCCAGCCAGGAGGCTGCAGGGCTCTAGACTGCTTGTTTTGCCCAGCCCAGGGGCTGCAGCCTGCTTGCTGCTTTGCCTGTCTAGGGAGTTGTTTCCCCAACTGCTACTGCCTGACCCAGCCAGGTGGTTACAGGGCTCTGGACTGTTTGGTTGTTTTGCCCACCCAGAGGCAACGTACTACTTGGTTGTGTGACCCTGTCAGGGGACCGTAAGCCACTTGGCCGCAACTACCTACTTAACAGGGAATCACAATGACTGGGTGATGGGGTGTACCAACCCCACACTGGGCCAAGGGGACGGCCCAGCTTAACATGCGGGACCCCCGTCACAGGTCCGTTGAAATATGTGTTAACTATTATGCTAAATAATCTATCCCACTTTGTATTTAGCTGTGACACTGAGGTCTGGTCTATGCTGCAGGGTTACAGTAGACTCTGTAAGTATCTACACTAAATGTAGATCCCACCACTGTAACTCACCCACTACACTGACTTCATAACTCCACCTCCATGAGAGGCGTAGCGCTTAAGTCAATGTAATTAGGTCGATGCTGTGTCAGTATAGACAGTGCCTTGCTTACATCGACTGTTGCTGCCTTTAAGATACCATCCCAAAATCTCCCACACTGGCAGTTAAATTGGTACAGTCGCTCCTCGTGAGGACGCATACCGCTGACCCAAGGAGCGAAGTGTGGAAGTGTAAAACCATTTCACTTACTACAGTGGCTGTACATTGACATAACTTAGGTCAACTTAATTTTGTAGTGTAGACTTTCCCCGAGTAAGTTTTCCAGACCTGAAGAACTCTACTTGAAAGCTTGCCTCTTTCACCAACAGAAGTTGGTCCAATAAACGATATTACCTCACCTACCTTGTCCCTCTTATAAAATCTTATAGTCCCATCTATTTTAGGAACCATAACTTGTGAGGCTCAGGAACACCCATTCCAGTATTCTATTTAGATGAGATCCCTGGGGTGCAACCTGGAACTGGTGTACTGCTGAGCCCTCTGCCCCACCATTCTGGGCTCCCTCTCACATTGTGATGCTGTGACAAGCTACAAATCTCTGGCAGGCATTGTACCTACACAGAGATCCACAGGCAGGGACACACCCAACTAAGTTACATGACTACTTCTCTGGCCACTCATGAACTAACAGTAGAGAGGCTCCAGCCAAATCCCAGTCTTGCACCTCAGGAATAGACCATCTCGCACTGCTCAAGACCCTTTCTTGAGCAATGCAAGTTTATTGATTGGTTCATCACACCATCAATGGAAAGTGACATGCACCAGCCTTTGTAACCTGAGCAGATTTACCAAACACTTCAGGAAAATTCACTGGTCAAGATAAACAGTAAAACAAGTTTATGGATTACGAAAAGTAGATTTTAAGTGACTGTAAGAAATAGGCAAAAAGAGCGGTTACCAAAATAAAATAAAATATAAGCATGCAGTCTAAACTCTTAGCCTTGTTGAACAAGGAAACATCTAGATTAAGCAGTTTTTCTCACCCCACTGGATATTGCAGGTTGGTTACAGTCTTTCATATGCAGGTTTTCCCTCTTAGCCTGGGGACCAGGTTTCTTAAGCTCCAGTGTCCTAGTCGCTTGCAGTGTAGGTGCGGGGAGAAGAGAGAGGACGAACCGTGGTGCCACTGTGTTCTGTTTTATACTCTTAGTCCGTGGTCTTGGAAAGCACAAGTCCAGCCCTGTCTGGTGGGCATTGCTGAGTCACAAGGTGGAGCAATACCTTGGTGTGTCTTGTGTGAGTGAGCCATTGAATTGTAACTCCTCTGCTGGACAATGGCCAGTGACGTCCATTCAGCACCTGCCTAGGCACTGGTTACTTCCCTTGTTATTGTCTCTAGGGAGGTTGTATCTGGGCACTTCCCAAATGCATATTTTAGTGACAACCATACAATACAATTCTCATACCTTCATGTGCATTGAGGTTATACATATTGGAACAGCGGGTTTCAGCAGATCATAACCTTTCCCATGATACCTCACATGGCATGCTTTATATGCAATATCACAACCATATACAAATGAGGAATATGGGGGTTACAGGGTGCTCCCCCGAGGTATAGAGTGTCACAACTCTGTATTTCTTTACAAATTTGCCCTTCTTTTTTCTAGTGGTTCAATAAGCTCTGCTAGGGACATGTTGTGACCTCACAGTGCTAATCGTATGGACCATCTTATGAGTTAAACCTGGCTTGCTGGAAAATACCTGCTGGTGTTTTTGCAGCACAGCCAAAATCTCTCCCCTTTTGGTTTGGGTTAACCCTTCACATATCTCAGTGGTCTCTAGTGATGTGTTACCCACCTTGTCTCTGCCACTTTGTGCCGTTTTCTCACCTATTTGTTGCTTAGAGCAAGGGCACCATTTAAAGCTTGGAGCACAGTTTCCAAGCTCCCTAGGTAGAGGACTTTAGTCTAGAGTCACTCATTGATTCCAGCACCTAGTGGCTTGTTCTACTTGCCTAAGCATGTGAAGATCTGATAGGAGAGCTCTCTCAGATCCTAAGGGGTGTTGGATCCTAGGCCTGGTATATAGTCTAGCTTATCAGGACCATGTAGTGAGCTTTGGAACAGGATGAATCTCGTTGGCTAGGAAGGAGAGAATACAGTAGAAGTCCAGATCTGTCATGGTTGTAGAGTTATTTTGATAATATCTTTGCACCTCATGCCTTGTGCTTTGCCATAGGCATCTGTATTGGCCTTAGCTTTATGTAGTCAGTATCCACACATAGAATCATAAAATCATAGAATATCAGGGTTGGAAGGGACCTCAGGAGGTCATCTAGTCCAACCCCCTGCTCAAAGCAGGACCAATCCCCAATTAAATCATCCCAGCCAGGGCTTTGTCAAGCCTGACCTTAAAAACTTCTAAGGAAGGAGATTCTACCACCTCCCTAGGTAACATGATGTGAACCTTTATTAGCCTAAATGTGCAGGGAAATTTAAAGACACCAACCCAGCTTTTATTCATTAATTTTGAATATTAATGATGATACAATCAAAATGTCAGCTTATTTACAAAGCTGCAAGTTTTGTCAAGTCCAGTTCCCCCCTCAAGCATACAGCAAACAAATGTAAACAAAAAGAGAGACTGGAGAAGAGCTGTTCCTTTCTTGGTCTGATTGTAGGTAGGTGGTTGCAGGCTATAGTCATGGTTCTTTTCTTGGCCAGGCAGAATCTCCGGTTCATCTAAGTATGTATGCAGCGTTGTTGTAGCCATGTGGGTCTCAGGATATCAAAGAGACCAAGACCAGCTTCTGATGATGAGTGAGAGGAGCTTTTGAGCTTACACAGAGCTCTTCTTCTAGTCTGGGAAATGTACTCAGAGTGTCACAGCTAAATACAAGGTGGAACAGATTGTTTAGCTTAAGTAGTTAACATGTATTTAAATGGACCATTTCAAGGTAAAGTGGCCAGTAAACTCCTAGACGGAAAAGGTGTTTGTGTGGAGAGATGTGGCATCCATTTGATTAGGTATTAATATTCACTTCTCTCTTTTTCTGTCATAGTTACACTGCATATCTGTTAATGTACCGCAAGATGGATTCCTTTGCTAAGCCCAGTAAGTGACATGTTGCTGTCAAAGACAAAGGGAAGTTACTGGAGGCTTGCTTCCCACCATTTGATGGGAGGGCCAGTGAGAGGAGCTGGTTCAGTTTGCTGCCAGGGAGGGTCAGGGTCAGGGCCAGGGCCAGGGCGAGGCCAGTGCCATGAAGATTGTGTTCCTGGGTAAACAGAACCCCTGGGAAGGGCTTTGGGAACCACCATTTTCCCCAGACACCATCCTGCTCAAGAGTCTGTGTGTCTTAGATTGGTCTTTCACCGCACATTACGGCCATACAGATACGGTTCACTGAGCCTCCCAGATTCCCCAGCCTGTCTACAGCCTGTTGAGAGCCCTTTCTTCAGGTGCTGTGTGCAAAGTGCAGCCGGTTCAGCACGTGGAGAAGCGGAGGGTGGCTCTAGAGACCCCACAGCCACAGTGAGCATCCAGGTGGGGATCGAGTTCGGTGATGGAAGGGGTGGGTTTCTCCATCGGTTGTTCTACTGAATATTTGTGTGGCACGGATGCTCAGTCAGCTGTACAAATACCCCGTAGGATAATAGTCCCTGCCCCCAAAAGCTAAGTCAGGGAGTCTGCTCTGCCCAGGTAGCGGTTGGCCTTTTTCTTGATTATTGTTGTGACCTTATTGTTGGAGCCATCTGTTCTGTTTGTGCCTTGTTGCTGGGGGAGGGGGCTGTTGTTAGTGCGGGGGCATTTCAGTTTGTCTCCCCAGTTATTTATTTGTTGGCTTTGTTGATTGGTTAATTTATCGCTGTTGAGTGGCTGTTTTTGGACAAAACACAGGAACTTTCTGGGGCACCAAGCATGAGTGTGAGTCCCCGTGCCCAATACACTGTGTCAGCAAAATAACAATTGGAGTATTGTTGCAACTACCTGGGTTAGTGTCAGAGTTTAGTGAATGAAAGTTTGTCAGGCATTTACTCAGATATTCTTGGGTGTCCTGAATACACAATCTAGGATAGAGAGGTTATTAAGGGAATTATGCCTCAGTCTTTGTGGAACTGTTTTTTGTGTCTTACTGGGGCTCAGAAAGAAAATAGAAGCTTTGATTTTTTTCTGGGAGCAAACAACAATTCCTCCTGAAGTCATAAATGTGGAGCCTGGGAACGTCATGGGTTGTGTTAGAAAACCTCAAACCAGCCCACAAAAGCACCTAAGCAGATAAGAAAGGCACTGGATGGGGTGAGGCTGGGGCTGAATAGAGACCTATTTTCCAAGCAATACAATTCTGGGAGGAAGGAAAGTTTGCAAAGGCTGTCCTGCACCTTTCCTACAGCTCACACAGACCAAATATTAACTTCGATGAACAGCTCTACCATATTTCAGCACTTCAACCAGAGTTTACCTGTTAAAATATTTGTGATCATTTGTTCTCCTTAAAAAATTATACATAAATATCACTGGATTTGACATAGATTCTGTTTACAGGGATGTATGTGAGGCTGCGTAACCAAAGCTGCATCTGCTATTTAAACAGCCTGCTGCATTGTCTCTTCTTCACGCGAGAGCTCAGAGAGGCCATCCTCAGGTGAGGGGTGTTCACGATAAACCCTGGGGTTACATCAGCAACGTGTGGTTATTCTGGATAGCTGCATGGTTCTGGTGCTGTGGGACCCACTGTAAGACTGACCCATTGAGACAAGACTGAAAGGGCAGCACTGTGCCAGGTGTGGTGGGAGAGGGAAGGAGACCTGCAGTGGCGGGGAGGGGAAGAGAAAGGAACTGGAGGTGGTAGCAGGCTACAGGGGAAGGGAAAAGAAATGAGGCAGCAGTTACCTGCTGTCATGTCTGCAAGTGACTAGTAGAGGGTGGGGTAAGGACTGTTGTGTGGCTGGCTGTGGGGTGCTGGATCAGCAATCCAGTTCCAGAGAACCTGCCCTGGTAAAGCCTAGGAATAGCTGGGCACTGAAAAGGGCCAGAGGAGATGAACCTGGTTATACCTTTCTGAGATGAACCTGGTTATACCTGCCGGATCAACGGGCAATGATCAATCCAGTGGGGGTCGATTTATTGCGTCTAGTCTAGACGCAACAAATCGACCACCAAGTGTGCTCCCATCGACTCCAATACTCCATCAGAGTGAGGAGCGCAAGCAGAGTCGACAGGAGAGCGTCAGCTGTGGACTCACCGCGGTGTCTTTACTGCGGTAAGTACATCTAAGTACATCGACTTTAGCTACACTATTCACGTAGCTGAAGTTGTGTAACTTAGATCGATCCCCTGCGGTAGTGTAGACAAGCCCCTAATGCAGGGGGTCCCAAACTTTTTTCCCTGTAGCCCACCCATGGAGCTGCAGTCGACACTGCCACCCACTATTAGCACGCGTCTGTCAGGGAGGGAGCACTGCAGGCTGGGGCATGCATGGCCAGGCCCTGCAGACACCCTCCGCCTCAGCAGTTTTGAGCTGGTCACCTGGCAGCCCTGTCCCGGTCACCCACCTCGTGCCCGGCGCACCTCATGGGCACCCCTGCCCAGGAACAAGGGAAGGGATCAGGGGCTGCCAGTGCCAGGCAGAGGTAGGCACTCAGGCCAAGCCTGGCCATTACCTGTGACAGTCCCAATCCCAGCATTGTCCAGATGGAAACAGAGCGGCACCGCTGAGCCCAGGTCCCAGGCTAAGTCCTGGGGCAGATACTTCAGGGGTCCAACAGCCACAGGTCACAAGGTGCGGCAGCTCGGAGCGGGAACGGCTGCAAACTCTCCAGTCTTCTCCAACCACCCTGGAAGCCACCAACTCTCAGGGCTGGCCCCTTCTCGTCATCGCCCTCCACCCACTGCTAGATTCCTCCAGCCCTGGGTGGGGGCCATCGCTGGCCACCACTCCACCAACATATGCAGTTTGGGGGGGCAACTCCACCCATGGCGGACCACCTTGAACTGTGTCGTTGCCCATCTTTGGGCTGCAGCCCCCTGTTTGGGAACCCCTGAGCTAACACATTGTAACTCTGAGCCAGAGAGATCCTCCTAGAGGTGATTTCACTGTTCTTTCATTTCTGGGATTCTCTCACAGTTCCACCAGGAGAATCCAACCCAGACCTGGTGAGATCACACTTTCTCCTGCAGGGACTGCCACACTTCCCTTTGCATCAGCACCTGGATTCTACCTGTGAAGTGATGTATTCATTACATGTCTCTCTGGTGTTTTGTAGGTGCGATAATGTTGGTGACTCCGTCATTGTGTGCCATCTGCAACAGCTGTTTAAAAAGCTGATGACTGGTGATTCATCACCTACCACTGAGAAGATTACAAGAGCCCTTGAGATGGGCAATGGTAAGAGGGCTCTGTAGAGACCTCTGCTATGTGGTTCTTGCATTCACAGATTCTGGTTAAACAGTTCTTCACAGGGTGACCTAGGATGTAATCCTAAAATGTATCAGACGAGGTATTTCTAGTAGAGAGAGAGAGAACTATTAATGCCATTGTACAAGGCACTGGTCAAACCTGATCTGGGATATTGTGTACAGTTTTCGCTAGGGCTGTCAAGTGATTAAAAAAATTAATCGCGCAATTAATCATGCTGTTAATAATACCATTTGCCACGCTGTTAATAATGCCAATAATAGAACACCAGTTATTTAAATATTTTTGCATGTTTTCCACATTTTCAAATATATTGATTTCAGTTACAACACAGAATACAAAGTGTACAGTGCTCACTTCATATTTATTTTTTATTACAAATATTTGCACTGTAAAAAAAATAGTATTTCAATTAACTTAATACGAGTACTGTAGTGCAATCTCTTTCTCATGAAAGTTGAACTTTCAAATGTAGAATTTATGTACAAAAAATGCACTCAAAAATAAGACAATTTAAAACTTTAGAGCCCACAAGTCCAGTCAGTCCTACTTTTTGTTCAGCCAATTGCTCAGACAAACCAGTTTGTTCAAATTTGTAGGAGATAATGCTGCCCACTTCTTGTTTACAATGTCACCTGAAAGTGAGAACAGGCATTCTCATGGCATTGTTGTAGCTGGTGTCACAAGATATTTACCTGCCAGATACGCTAAAGATTCATATGTCTGTTCATGCTTCGACCACCATTCCAGAGGACATGCATCCATGCTGGTGACTGCTTCTGCTCAATAACGATCCAAAGCAGTGTGCACCAATGTATGATCATTTTCATTATCCGAGTTAGATGCCACCAGCAGAAAACTGATTTTTTTTTTTTTTTGGTGGTGGTTCAGGTTCTGTATTTTCTTCATTGGGGTGTTGCTCTTTTAAGACTTCTGAAAGCATGCTCCACACCTTGTCCCACTCAGATTTTGGAAAGCACTTCAGATTCTTAAATCTTGGGTCGAGTGCTGGAGCTAACTTTAGAAATCTCAGATTGGTACCTTCTTTGCGTTTTGTCAAATCTGCAGTGAAAGTGTTCTTAAAATGATCAAAGTGTGTTGGGTCATCATCCAAGACTGCTATAACATGAAATATATGGCTGAATAAGGATAAAACACAGAGCAGGAGACATACCATTCTCCCCCAAGGAGTTCAGTCACAAATTTAATTAACAAATTATTTTTCTAATGAGCGTCATCAGCATGGAAGCATGTCCTCTAGAATGGTAGCTGAAGCATGAAGGGGCACATGAATGTTTAGCATATCTGGCACATAAATACCTTAAAATGCTGGCTACAAAAGTGCCTTGTGAATGCCTGTTCTCATTTTCAGGTGACATTGTAAATAAGAAGTGGGCAGCATTATCTCCCGTAAATGTAAACAAACTTGTTTGTCTGAGCGATGGCTGAACAAGAAGTAGGACTGAGTGGACTCGTAGGTTCTAAAATTTTATACTGTTTTGGTTTTGAATGCAGTTATGTAACAAAGAGTCTACATTTGTAAGTTGCACTTTCATGATAAAGAGATTGCACAACAGTACTTGTATGAAATGAATTGAAAAATACTATTTCATTTGTTTCATCATTTTTACAGTGCAAATATTTAATAAAAAATAATATAAAGTGAGCACTGTACACTTTGTATTCTGTGTTGCAATTGAAATCAATATATTTGAAAATGTAGAAAAACATCCAAAATATTTAATACATTTCAATTGGTATTCTATTATTGTTTAACAGTGTGATTAAAACTGATTAATTGCAGTTAATTTTTTAAATCATGATTAATTGTTTTGAGTTGAATCGCATGAGTTAACTGCGATTAATTGACAGCCCTAGTTTTCACCCATGTTCAGGAAAGATTAATTCAAACTGTAATAGGTACAGAGAAGGCTACAAAGATGATCAGGGAATGGAGAACCTCCCTTGAAACTAAAAGAACATGGCTTGTTTAGCCTAGCAAAAGGAAAGCTGAGAAGGGATATGAATGGAGCATGAGAAGTTTGTGAGCAGGATGATATGATGCAGTTGTCTGTGATAGCAGGGGACTGGGCTCAGTGACCCAAGAGGTCCTTTCCCATCCTCTGTTCCTGTGGGACAAGTATTGTTGCTGAAGTGTCTCCTTATTACTCGTAGTGAGCATCAAAAGGGCCAGTGGTTCAGTTTGGACAAACCCCAGAAGTCTGGATGTTCATTTGAAATCTCCTGAAGTTCCATCATCTCCTCTTTCTCTGCCTCCTGGCCCCTGTCACTACTGTTTCCCCAGTCCCCAACAGACTGTCATGCTACTCCCCTTAATTGCTGTGAGCCCCCAGCATGTTCTTGTTTGTTCCCCTGTTAGCTCCCCTGCCTCTCTGTGAATCCAGGAAGTTTTCTCAGGCAAATAAAAAGGCTCCCAAAGTCCCCCTCCTTCTCCTTTACTTCCCCCTTCTACATAGTGAATACTCCCCACAGACCTTGGCCTTTGAGAATCTTGATATCCAGCCTGCATTTCTACTCAGAGGCACCAAGTGTGCTCTGGGAGGGACTGACCCAGGGATTAGCGAAGTGGAATAGGCAGCAGGCTGGGGAACCCTCCTCTGGATGTTTTAAATGGTACTGAAAGGTCTCAGTGTGTCATGTTTTACAAAGGTGGTATCTGTGTGGCAGCTGCCAGATGGGTTTTCAGGGTTCCATCCAGCCCCGTTTTCTGACTGTGCATGTGAGTTCTGCCATCTTAACAAAGAGGCTCCTCCAAAATAGCCCAGGAGAAATGGAAATGGGCAGAAGACGCTGCCCCAAGGGCTAGCAGCTCTTCTCAGCCACCACAAAACAGAAGAACCAGCCACCACAGTTACGTGTTGATCTTTCTGATTTGTGTGTGTACAGTGCGCCAGCAGCTAAATGTGAAGGAATGTTTCCAGCTTCTGATGAATAAAATCATTGAGGACAAAGAAGATATTCAGCAGGTAATTCATCTTCTCTGCAAGTGTAAATGTGAGACTTTATTTTAGAGCAGTGGTTCCCAAACTTTAACAACCTGTGAACCCCTTTCACTAAAATGTCAAGTCTCGTGAACCTCCTCCTAAAAATGAATATTTCCAGGGATTTTCTCCTTTACCCGAGTATAAATTATAAAAGCAGTGATCTTGGAAATATAAAATTTGTTTTTATGACATGCTTATTTCACACTATTTATTATTAATTATTATTTATCATTACAGTATTTTTATTACATTATGAAAACAGCAACACTCTTCCAAGATCTCACTTTCATAGCTTGTATCCCTTTGAATAATCTGTTATAAGACAAGGCTCTTATGTTTCATCAAGGAGTATCAGATGTGAAACAGCATGAAGGTATTTAAGAAGCCAACTCAAAGAATTCCTCCTACACAAGCAGTAAGGTCTTGAGCAGTCCAGGCAAACAATGCACGTTACTACAAAGTTTAAACTTGTTGTTCATAATAATTTTTAAAACAATACTAGCTGCCTATTTAATTTTAAAAGCAGCAAAAAATATCCACCTCTTTCTATTTCATATAAGGAGTCCTGAAGTTTAAATCTCCTCAGTGTGATAGATATGCTTGCTTTGATCTGCTTAGCTTTTGGAAGTCCCCAAGGCTCCTGGCTGCTGGCCCCATGCTGTCTGGGATCCCTATGGACAGCTCTGTCCACCATTAGGGAATTTTTTCCCAAGAACCCACTGTAACAGTTTGGGAACCACTGTTTTAGAGCAGAAGAAAGCAATGATCATTTGTGTAAAGATCCCATCTCCCCAGGAGACTCCCTTGTGGGTTTCAAGCTTCCAGTGTAAGACAGACTGGGAAATCCCTGTGCTCTTAGGCATGTGGTGGTCCTTATTTCTAGCAGATAGGGCTGGCTCTGCTCTCAAAAGGCAATATAAGTCAGAAACCACTTTGATTGTTACTGGGGAGGTTTTCTGGGAAGATGAAGATTGAAACACCACCACCACCCAGATAAAAGACATTTCTGTGCATTACCTTTAGGACTGAATCTCTCTGGATGGGCAGAAACACTTATAACTCCTCATTCTTTTACTAGCTATACCAGGTGAAAATGGTCCACCGCATCACTTGCCATGGATGCCACCATCAGAAGATGCTGAAGAAATCCGATCTGAGTATTTGTGTCTCAGTTCAGAAACAAAATTCTAATTGTGCGCTTTATTCTGTGGTAAGGAAAATATTCTGGTATTTGTTAGGAATTCTGGGTAAGCTACAAAGGCAGATCTGCTGGCTAAAGTTAAACCTTAAATAGGAAGTCTTCAAGCTTCTTTCCATATATATTAAGGGGTAGGGAGGTTCCTGGAAGTACCCTGAATGCTGGAACTTTATATCCAAATCTCCCCATGAATTGGGGGATTCCAAAGAAAATTAAGTGTGGGTGCATGCTAACTTTTGCATTCAGCTCTGCATAACCACCTTGGTTTTGTCCATTTCCAAATTTCCCCACAAATTGGGTCTAATGCACTTCTGGGAATTTGCTGATCTCAACTGTTCATTTATTTTAAAAAATTGAAGATGGTTTCTGCTTTAATTCTCTTTCTTAATTTTAATATAATAGGTGTGTTTCTAGTGAGGCCCCAGTGTAATCAATATCTTTATCAACGATGTAGAAGAAAATATAAAAGCATTACTGCTTAAATCTGCCGATGACACAAAATTTGGTAGAGTGATAAATAATAAGGAAGATCAGTTGCATGGAGCAATCTGGATCTCTTGGTAAACTGGACTAATTTGAGCAATGTGTCTTTTAATACAGTCAAATGTAAGATCATATATTTAAGGACAAAGAATGTAGGTCACACTTACTGGATGGAGGAACTGTATCCTGAAAAGGTGTGACTCTGAAAAGGACTTGGTGGATAACCAGTTGAACATAAGCCCCCAGTGGGATATTGCTAAAATGGCTAATTTACTTGCTAGATGTGTGAGCAGGGGAATCTCACCCAGAAGTAGGAAGGTGGTATTACCTCTATACTAACTGCCTCAAAACTTTGTTAATGTGCCATGAAGGTTGCCAGTTGTCCTTGTGCCCTTCCAGAACATTGAGTTCAGCTACACTTGAACTTCTGAAGACCATAAAATGGAGAGTTAAGTTACCAGCCACCCCCACAAAGCACACTTAACTCTGCCCTGTTTGGGGTGATGCTCAAACATGTCAATGACACACAGATTAGCCCTTTCCCCTTGCAGATGTTACTGAACACTCAGGGAACAGAATACAAGAGCCTTGTAGGAGACAGTCTAACACCTTCGCTTTGCTAAGGTTTAGGTCAATTGTAGTGAACAGATGCTGCCAACACTCAGGCGTTGAGTTTACACCACACGAACTGCCCCAGACCTGCTAAGTGTTACCACCCTTCCCCTTTGCCCTTCTGAGGGCAGTCCTCCCTTACCAACCCTCCTTCCCACAGAAGGGCGGGCATTGACAGGGACCCCATGGGTTGCGGAACTGGGCAGACAACGCAGAAACTTAGACGGAGTCATCTGGGGGCACATTTTGAAGTGGGGGATAGAAATAGTGGGTATGGTTTGTCTCAGCTGAAGCCCTCCTACTTCCTCCACTGCACAGTTATGACACCCTCATTCCCTCCCCCCTCCCCCCCACTCCCATGCACTGCTCTGACCTCTTCTTCCATAGGAGCAGCAGCACTGAGGAGAAGGGTGAGCCTGGAGCCCACTGCTGGAGGCAGCCTGGGGAAGGAGGAGAGTTCTGGGTTCCTTCCCCCAAACAGGGCTCAATGCAGGGAAGGGGATCTCCTGAGCCTCCTGCCTTGGCCTGTTGGAGCAGCCATGGGAGGAATTGTTGAGCAGTGGTGGGTTCTTGCAGGGGAGTGGGAAAGGACATAGATGGCTTCACTTCCCCTCCAAGTATAACACTGGAAGGAAAGGTGCCCAATTCCCTCCACACACACCATGTGGCTCTGCTCTTAGTGATTCTGAGCCCCCAGAGAGCAAAGGTCCCTTTGAGAACGATCTCTTATTCAGCAAGTGATCATAGAAGAGCTACGCTTTTGGAAACCCACGTGTCCCTAGCCTCTGTTTGTCAGAGGGTGGAGATGGATGGCAGGAGAGAGATCACTTGATCATTACCTGTTAGGTTCACTCACTCCAGGGCACCTGGAATTGGCCACTGTCTGTAGACAGGATACTGGGCTGGATGGACCTTTAGTCTGACCCAGTACAGCCATTCTTATGTTCTTATGTTAACTGTTCCTGGTAGCTCCTGGTAGAGGGGCTGTGTATCAGTTGGCTGAATGACCCAGCAATTTGTTTTTCTTTGATTGTGCTCAGTCCCATTGTTCAGGAAATGGATGCGGAGCCTGAATCATGACCACATTGCCATGATTACATTACGTTACTTACTAGAGTCTTTCATCTTCCCCATTTAAAATTAATGCTAATTTCTGTGACAGGGCTTCTAAAATCAGAGTCTGCATGTGGATTTTAGAGTACTTTAAAATACCAGCTCTTAAACCAGGGCAAACATTCCAAGAGGAACGCTTGCAGAATGCAGGCAGAGAACAGCTAATGTGCACAAACACTCATTCTGTGAAAGCTGCCATGGGCTCAGACTTGGGTATTGCTCGGGTTCAATGGCCACAGTAAGAGCCACCCCATTACTGTACCAACATCCTGCTTGCAAACCCTGTAGCTTGAACAGAGCTCTAATATTGCTGCACATTCAGGGTATGTCTACACTGCAGATAGAAATCCATAGCGGGCCCATGCCAGCCACAAGTGTCTAATTGCAGTGTAGACTCAAAGTAAGCTGGAGTTCTAAACTTTTATCCTGAATAGCTGGGGAAATATTACATCCCTAAGGGACAATGGCTGCTGTACAGTTGCTGAGCTAAATCCCTAATGTCTGAGATCAACCTGGGAAAGATTAAAGACATAGTTAGTCCCAGGTGTGCACAAAAATCATTAGAAAAAACAAGAGATTTTGTAAACACATGATTTTAGGGGGAAACTCATTGCTCAAATGGTTCCAAATTTGGACCACTATCTCTATCCTCCATCTCCATGAGGCACCACAAATTTCAAGAAAATCCAATTAAGCATGTAGATTGGAGAGGATTTAGGTTAGGTATCTCTTCAACAGTAAGAGATGCTCAGACCTTTAACCGAGCTTCTGCTCCACTCTATTATGGGGTTAGTGAACTCCATTACTGGAATATGCCCTGATGTCCATACTTCCAAAGAAATGTTGAAAAATTGTAAAGGGTTTGGAAAAAAAGCTACAGGAATAATTAGAGGTCTGGAAAAACTGCCATATCGTGAAAGACTTAAGAAGTTCAATCTTTTTAGCTTTATCCAAGAGAAGGCTAAGTGGCGACTTGATCAGTCTGTAAGTACCTACCTTGAGAGAAGATTTGTTCTTTACTCTGCGAACAAGGGCATAACACGATCCAGTGGATTAATGCTGAAGTTAGACAATTCTGTATTTTTGACAGTTAGGGGAATTCACCGTTGCAACAGTTTGCCTTGGGTCATGGTAGATTCTCCATCACTTAAGGCTGTACATCAAGATTGGATGCTTTTCTAAAAAAACATGCTAGAGCCACAGCGGTTCTCAAACTTCATTGCACCGCAACCCGCTTCTGACAACAAAAATTACTTTGGGGACCGAAGCCTGAGCCTGTCCAAGCCCTGCCGTCCCAGGTGGGAGGGCCAAAACCAAAGCCCCAGGGCTTCAGCCCTGGGTTGGGGACCTGTAACCTGATCCCTGCCACCCAGAGCCAAAGCCGAAGCCTGAGCCCTGCTGCCCAGCCCCAGCAAGTCTAACGCCAGCCCCGGTGACCCCATTAAAATAGGGTTGCGACCCACTTTGGGGTACTGACCCACAGTTTGAGAACCGCTGCTATAGCACAAACAGAAATCAGAAACTACTGCAGGAAATATTCTGGCCTTTGTTATGCAGGAGGTCAGACTAGATTATCTTAACAGGCCCTTCTGTCCTTAAAATAGATAACACTAAAGTCATGTGTAAGTCTTTGCAGCATTAGGGCCATCCTGTTCTCTAAATCTACCTACAAACACGGATGATTTAAACAAGGGTTATTTAATTCTGCTCTGTTACTTTGATTAGATCAAATATTTGTCAAGGTAGTTGAGGTTATTGTCGCATGATGCATTTGAGGAGAAAAATGTAGCCATGGGACTAGGTTCTTTGCCAGAAGTCAGTGGCAGGAGAGGGCTTCAGGCCAGTTACAGCTCCTTGATTCTCTGGGCCAGCCACTGCCACAGCCCCTGTGTGACCATCAGCTCTAGGATCCCAACTCAGCAGAGCATTTCAGTACATGCTTAAGTCCATTCCCACATAGGAAGGCACTTAAGCCACGTCGACACTAGCGAACGTACAGCGGCACAGCTGTACCAATCCTGCTGCAGCGCTGTAAGATCGCTCGTGTAGCCACTCTATGCTGATGGGAGAGAGCTCTCCCGTCGACATAATAAAACCGCCTCGACGAGCGATGGTAGCTGTGTCGGCAGGAGAAGCTCTCCCACCAACATAGCACTGTGCACACAAGCGCTTATGCTGGCAAAACTTATGTCACTTGGGGGTGGAGGGGTTTCACACCCCTGAGCAACATAAGTTTTGCCAACGTAAGTGGTAGTGTAGACATGGCCTGAAACATATTTAAGTCCCATTGAAGTTAATAGAAGATATATGTCTAAGTATGTTCCTGAATAGGGATGTTCCTAAACATGAATGCTCTTTGCACAAAACGTTTTTGTGGGTGTTGGGCTAAAGTCCTTTGTTAGCAAAGTCAGTGAACTTCTCTATATAAGGAAAAAAACAGATCAAATTCTGAATCTCTTGACCTTCAGATTATGAGATATAGACCTGTATTGATGAAAAAGGAACTCCTAAACCATCATTTTTAGGAGGAAAAGACTTTGCTCTGATAGAGTTAAATTCTGACCTTTCATACATATTTTGTGTCACTATTCTGATATGAGCTGCTGAATACCAAAATACAAAAGAAAAGTTAAGCATCTGTCTGAAGAATAAGGAACTATTCTTCCTCTATGTGCTTGGATGAATGAATGTGTGATTGGAGTTTTCCTTATGATTTAAATTTCAATTTTTTGTTAGCTTTGCATTTTCATTGTTTTTTTAGTCAGGACTCACATAAATGTTTGCATAAAGGTGACCTAGTCAAACACCACTGGATGATACTGGTGTCTTTAGACAGCGAGTGTTCCATTGTGATTTACCAAAAAACTCCCGAGGAGGAGTCACAAGGAGTATCAGCCAGGCCGCCATCTTCAAAATCAAGGAAAAGTAATCACCATCCCTTCTCCCCCTGGGAGCCCCACTCCGGGGCAAGCTCACTGTTCCCCATGGGAGTTGAGCTCTCTCCCAGAGTCCTTTCTGAGTCCAATTACATCCAGTCCCTTGCACTGCTCATCAGGTCTAGTTACAGGGCACTGACAGGGAGCAGCCACCCAGAGCTCTCAGGGCTGAAGTGTCTGTGTGCCCTAAATAAGGGGGAGAAAGGGAAGGCTAGTCACTGCCTCAGGCTGGGCTCCCCTGGTTGTTAGACTCCCCTGGCTGCTGGGCTCCTTAGCAGTCTCCAGCAGCCTCTGCTCTTGGGCAAACGTCCTTCCTGCTCTGCGATCAGCTTCACTTTTGTAAGCTCCCCTTCTCCTGGTGGAGCATGCTCTGCTTGTGTGCCTGGCTGCTGCCGAGTGCATTGACTCATTTGCATTGCTGTCAGTGGGATGGGGGCGTATCCCACCACTTGCCAGCCAGCAAGTCTGAGCTCGAAACACAGCTCATCTTTTCAGCGGGATACGAGCTTCCTGAAGCTGAATGAAAAAAGTACAAGAGTGTCAGCTATAAACCTGCCATGAGTATTAACCTTTTTGCTTTGGTTTTCTTTCCCCGACTTTTATTGATATGGGAATACCACCACCTTAGAATTCTTGCACTTTATTTTAAACTCCAGCAGATGACTATAGCATTGCTCTGAGAATGGTGCCTATAGAACAGTTCTTCTTTGAGTGCTCGCATATGTGTACTATGCTGTATGGTGCATGTATCTCATGCACCAGTGCCAGAGTGGCTTCCCTAGCAGTACCTCTAGGGACGGCCTCATCCACCCAGTGAGCTCCTTGTGCTCGAAAGCAGGGACAGTCACCCTGTCAAGGTTCCTTCCCCACTCTGAACTCTAGGGTACAGATGTGGGGACCTGCATGAAAACTTCCTAAGCTTACTTTTACCAGCTTAGGTTAAAACTTCCCCAAGGTACAAACTATTTTACCCTTTTGCCCTTGGATTTCCACTGCCACCACCAAACTTTAACTGGGTTTACTGGGAAATGTAGTTTGGATACGTCTTTCCCCCCAAAATCCTCCCAACCCTTGCACCCCACTTCCTGGGGAAGGTTTGGTAAAAATCCTCACCAATTTGCATAGGTGACCACAGACCCAAACCCTTGGATCTTAGAACAATGAAAAAGCATTCAGTTTTCTTACAAGAAGACTTTTAAGAGAAGTAAAGGAATCACCTCTGTAAAATCAGGATGGTAGATACCTTACAGGGTAATTAGATTCAAAACATAGAGAATCCCTCTAGGCAAAACCTTAAGTTACAAAAAAGACACACAGACAGGAATATTCATTCTATTCAGCACAGTTCTTTTCTCAGCCATTTAAAGAAATCATAATCTAACACATACCTAGCTAGATTACTTACTAAAAGTTCTAAGACTCCATTCCTGTTCTGACCCCGGCAAAAGCAGCACACAGACAGACCCAGACCCTTTGTTTTTCTCCCTCCTCCCAGCTTTTGAAAGTATCTTGTCTCCTCATTGGCCATTTTGGTCAGGTGCCAGCGAGGTTACCTTTAGCTTCTTAACCCTTTACAGGTGAGAGGATTTTTCCTCTGGCCAGGAGGGATTTTAAAGGGGTTTGCCCTTCCCTTTATATTTATGACACACCCCATCCCTCCTTCAGTTCCTTCTTATCATCCGTGGTTGGAGCATTGGTGTTCCTTGTGAACAAACTTACCTTTGTGCATAATGGTGCTCTTCCCATCACCTCATGTTCTAAAATCTTATTTTGTTTGTTTGCTTTTCCTTTTGTTCAGTTTTTTTGTTTAATTTTTTAGTTTTTTATTTTCCCAGTCAGGGGGCCTATGCCAGGATCCCCAGGGTTCAGACCTAGTGCAGGCTGCAGAAAACTTATGCCCGTTAATGACCCTTATCACACTGTCTCAACTGCTTGGGTTAGAGAGATGTGCTCCAATTGTATTGGTTTCAAGACCAGGATAAAGAGACTGAGGGAGGAGTGTCTCCAATACATCCACATGGAGGCTACCCGGAGGCCAGCGTTGGCACTCTGTTGGTCCCAAAGAGCTCCCCCAGCTTTGCCCACAGACAGAAGCCAGAGGAGATCCCCCTTACTGGCACTATCTTCTTCGAGGCCCAAGATTTCAGAAGAGTCCTGGCCTTGAAACATAAGAAGAAGTTGGCATCAGGTTCTTCGAAGTCCGGAGTGTGGGTCTCCTTTACAGAAGATCGGTCTGGTACAGACAATAGAATGTACCCTACAGCACAGTCCCCAGTGCTGGCTCATAGAGACAGATCTGAGCTGTTGTCTCTGGTGCCCTCCCAGAGACTGTCGAGACAGTCTACCTCTTCAGCTGCAATGCAGCAGTTGTCCCTGATTACTCCAGGTCAGTAGCCCATGTCTGTTCCAACTACGCCAGAGCCCTATGCTGCAGCCAGGGCCTTGCTGTGCCTGTCAGTACTGCCATCACCCTTGCTTCAGATGGAGGACCCTCCTCTGGGCCTAGTGCAGCTGCCCAAACCATTGGCACCAGAATACTCTAGTCTGGCACCTCCAGCTTCAGGATCAGTACCGCCTCCTACCTTGTCTTCTGGACTGGTACTGCTCCTCCTCACCACACATTATGAGTAGCTAGGAAGTCATCCATGCTTCCTCCAGTGCTGCATCCTCAATGCAAGCCTAGATCTCAGTCAACGGTCCCCTCTGGGTTCTGTGCCATCCTGGCACTTAGAATACTCCAGTTCCAAGGTAGGCTCTGGGATATGTCGGTACTGAGAGTCCAGAGCTTCCTCCCAGTCCCTTTCTCATCACCAGCCTGGATTTGAGAAGACTTCAGCCAGGGATTGGGATGCTTGGGGCAGACACGCCTGTGGCTTGGTACCATACCAGCCTTTCAGGGGCCCTTCTGAATACCCTGGGGGAGGCTTCCAGTATCCAGATGTCCTTTGCCAATTTTCCATGCAAATAGATTTTCCAGGAAGGAGCCTTCTCCTTTTGGTGCTGAGACTTGTCACGGTTGGCACTGATCAGCCTTTGCAGTGACCTCAGCTCAGGACTTACCTCAGCCTGTTCCGGAGCTGCAGCCTGTCCTGGTACCGCAAGAGCAGCTCCTCCTGCATGAGTCTTCCTGATGAGGATCAGGTACCACGGGTGGGGCACCCTACCCAGTACTGGATGACTTTAAGGGGCATCAGGAGCTCCCCAGGAGAATGGCAGCCTCCCTCCGGTGGAGCTAGTGGAGAAGAATACCCACAAACCAATTGCTATGGCAGGGAAAGTGGCTCTGCCCATAAATGAGGTCATCATGCAGCTGGCCAAAACAATCTGGCAAACCCCTTTCACTGTGGCCAAAAGAATGGAACATAAATACCAGGCACCTCAGGGGGTCTGAACACTTTTATTTACATCATGCATCTGGTTCGTTAGTTGTGGCCGTAGTAAACGGGAGATGCTGACCACCCACCCTCCCTCACAGAAGTGTTGGAGTCTCCCATCAGTTTCCAGAGTGAAGGAACTTGTGGATGAGTGGGGCAATGGCACCCTTTATATCCTCGCTATGGAGCATAAGGAGCTCGGCGTTGGGTGGGGCCACCCCTATGGATACTGCTAGGTAAAACTCTCTGGCAGCAGCGCACAAGACACGTGCGCACCTATAGCGTAACGGACATGTGCAACACATCTTGAAGCATGAGAGTTACGGGATGGTAAAGTAACCGTTTCTCCCCCCTCGAACATCTAAAAAAGCTCTAGGTTAAATAACCCCTCTGTGTGAAAGATCATGTGTACATATATCTTATGGGTTTGGAGTAATATATAAAATCCTGACATTGCTAATTTCACCTAAATTCTAGTTTGAATTATAAATGTAACCAGCTATGTGTTATCTTGAATTGCATTGGAATATCTCATGTAATCCATTGTGGGAGCAAGAGATGATCTATCACTTTAACTGCCTCTTATTTGAGCAAGATTACCGAATTGCTATCAAAGTGATTCACATTCAAATTGCTCTTGGCGTGACTTGACCCTCCCAACCATTTGGCTGGACTATAAACATATTAATTGGCATTGAGATTGAAAATGTCCTGTTATTTTGGGGCTGTTACTTAAACAAAAAACTGCCACCTTCCCAAATTATTAGATGATGCTTATAAAGAATTGCTGGTTTATTTGATGTGGTTTAACCAACCTGATTACTAAATTAATTTGATGATTTCATATTAACCCACTTTCTTTTAATTTGATTAGTTTATATGTATTGCACTTTTGACTTAGTTATTTAGTTTAACCAGTTATATAAAATTGGCACCCTGTGTGCGTTGGATGTTTTCCCCCCAGACATTAGGGTTCAGGACCTGAGGAGTGCAAGGTGGATTACAGCCAACTATTACCTTTCCCCCTAATGACTGTCCATAGAATTTCCCTTATAGTTCTCCCAAGGCAGGTCCCTTTATTGCCTTGTCAAATAGAATCCATACTGTTTTATTTTGGTCACAGTAATGCCGTATAACATCTCAATATACTTCTCTGCATAGGATCATGCTTTGGCTGATATGCAGGAAGAACATCCCTATACTGGGGATGGCCAACACTATTGTCAATGCTATGGAAACCAAAGAAGCACACAGGTAAGCAAGGACTTTTTAAAACATTCTATTGTGCTCAGTGCTGGGCTGAGCTGTTAAAATGTAAAAGGCAAGCCCAAGCAGAAGGCAAAGGTTTTTATAAACGTGTATCTCATTACTCTTGTCTGCCTACAATAGGGAATTTTAGCATGGCCAAAATGATACAGTGTCCTGCACTGCTGTCTCTTTCAGTGCTACTGTTTTGAAACTCTACCCCAGATTCTGGTCATCCATTTGGAGAGAGATCCGGTTGACATTAATGCTGGGGTGTCTGTGCCCCTCTCACTCACGCTAACAACAGGCAAGCAGCTTGTAAGTACATGTACTTTCCATCTAGCTCTCAAGGGATTATTATTTTGTTTTACCTACATGATCTAATGACAAAAAGAATAGGGAGGAAAATGTACCAACAGCTTCTTTAACCAGGCCTCACAGAGTTCAGCTCTGCTGTTGTGCAAGGCTATTGTAATGAACTTTGAGCCTGTGGGACTGAGCCTGGCCTGGAAGTTTGATATTTTGTGAACCTGAAGGAAGGAAGTTTGCCATTAGGAGAAATCTATGAATACAGCTGGATGCCCCTAGCCTGATATTTGCCCTTCTCGGAGCCCTGGGGCCTCTACTTACCATTTCCATCTTCTGGTAGGGTCTTATGGCCTCCTCCTCTGGCTCCCTGTCCTCAGTGGCTTCCCCCATCAGTTGTATCTGGGGAACACCAGGCTCAGAGCATGTCCCCTTGGAGAGATGAGCCCATAAACTCAAACCTTCGTGGCCTGGTCACTACCCATTCCTCAGATATAATCATGTAGGGTTCAGTTCATGATCCCAACCCTTCATTGTTAACATCACTGCTAGTGCCCTAGGACCTCATCGGTTGTGAACTCTGACAATCTTCTTGCTGTGAAGATACAAGATGGTTGACTACTGAACTTTATCATGATTATCTTGTAGTACACAGACTATGAGCTCTTTGGAATATGTCACCATATTGGAGCAATTCATGGCGATCATTACACGGCTGAAGTAAAGTCATTGGAAGATAATCACTGGTACCACTTCAATGATAAAGGAGTGTCTGAGGTAAAATGTGCTTAAGAGTTCATGGAAACTATGTAATACCTTGGGTTGTGTGGGGACGGAGCTCTGATTTGGATAAAGGGTCATCCACGTCTCCTAATACAGGAGAATAATTATTATCCATTATTTGTGTTACCGAAAATATAGGTAGAGCATTGTCAGTCCCCAGCCCTTCCCCCCTCGTCAGTTATAGAACGTTTCTCCCCCAGTTTTATGCCTCTGATCCTCAGATTACATTTTCTGGCTGAGGGAAGCAGAGTGAGTCTCTTCTTGGAAGAAGCTCCCAGCTTCAGCAGAGAGCATTCAGCTTACAACCCTCAGCCTTTTCCAGCAGGTGTAGTAGATGAGAGCTGTAATGATCCTCTGAAGTGACTGACCAGGTAGAAATGAAATACTCATTGAAACACATAGAAAAAAGCATAGTTCTCCCCTTGATTGGTTTTTAATGTACGTCATAATGTTACCACCTTTTGTCTAGCATTAGCACAGCCATAGGGATACCAACTCCATGGGTGCTCCGGGGCTGGAGAATGGGGGAGGAGCGGGGACATGGCATGCTCAGGGGAGAAGGCGGAACTGGGCGGGAAGAGGCAGGGCAAGGGTGGAGTGGGGGCGGGAAGAGGTGGGGCTGGGTGGGGCATTGGGGGGTGGGGGTGGGGCCTGGGGCAGAGCCAGGGGGTCAAGCACCCCCCAGCACTTTTGAAAGTTGTTGCTTGTGGACACAGGAGACATTCCCTTTGCTTCCATCCACTGTCTGTGTTGCAGATATTTAATAACTAAGTCAGAAGTTGCCTTGGGAAATGATCCTGTCTGTTTTTTTACAGGTTTCAGAAGAACAGATCTCTTCAAAAGTCCAGAACAGGTATTTTCAATGCCCATTCTGAGAATCAGGCTAGCCATTTCAGTCCCAGTGTGACATTTTCAGAGCTCCCAAAGAGTTGGCCCAGTCAGGCCCCCTGACAGACTATTTCTATTTGTCTTAGAGCACTCTGATGGTGTAACTCACTTGAATAATATAAATATTGTACTACACTTGCAAAGCACCCTTGAGCTGTGGGAGGGGCTCAGGGATATGGGCATCCACTTGACTAGGTATTAACAAGCCCTTTGTTTCTGTTGTAGTGACACCGTATCTCTGTTAATGTACCACAAGGTGAATTCCGATGCTAAGCCAGGTAAGTAACATGCACCTATTGTTTACAATTCGCTGCCAGAGCCAGGGAAACATTATTACACCAGGGCCCCTGCCCTGGCTGTTATATTGGGAGACTCACGTCCCATCTCTCCACTGGGGAGTGTGAGAAGGAGCTGCTGCAGTTTGTGGGGGTGGGGTTTGACAGGGAGAGGCCCAGACAGAAACCTGCCCTCCTAAGCCCAAGTACTGGGATACCCTCTCCGCCACTCGACCGGGGAGTGAGAGCTGGAGCTGCTGCAAATTGCTACTGGGGTGTGATGACATTGCCAGGCTCTTGGGATTGTTGTGCGTAAATCATCTTTCTGATTTCAAATGTGTGTCCCTCACCTCTGATTCCGAGGGAAGCACCTGACACTGGCCACTGTTGGAAGACAGGACACTGGGCTAGATGGACCATTGGTCTGACCCACTATGGCCTTTCTTATGTTCTCCTGTTGTAAAGAACCCCATTCAACAGCCAGCCAGTAGAGGGCTCTATAATTTCTCCGGTACAAACAAAGGAAGCCCAACCTGAGGTTAAAAGGATTGGGCTCAGGACTCGGAAGGAATCCTACGCCATGGGAAAGCAGCTGCAACAGGCCAGAGAAAGCAGCTGAGAAGTACCTGGGTAGCAGGCAACCTGTGAGCTGGGGTGGGAAGGCTGAGAGCTGAACAGAGCTACACTCTGTTGCTGACACAGCAGGAAGACACAGGGTGGCGGCCTGCAGGCAGGGGGACAAAGTGAAGGAATCTCAACAAGTCTCTTATCCTATTACCCCTGTACTGGGCTGACCTGGAGCTGGATTAGGAATCCTTTGTGGTAACTGGTGGAGCAATTGTAGCTGGCTTGGTAACTATCTAGTCTGTGGAAGGAGTATTATGATGTTTCAGCATTGCCAGGTCGGAATCTTATCCTGGTTTTTGGCCTTTGCCATCAATATCTTGGCTGTTTGTTTTTACTGCTATCTATGCCGTTCCATTGCTTTGTGGGTAGCCGGGGAAGAGGCCTTGTGCTCAAATTCCCATTTTGCATTGAATCATTGTAACAGTCCATTGTCCGAGCGTAGTATGTCAGGTATGCTGTACCTTGCTAAATTTCCCTTCAGCTTCCTGACTCCAGTTCTTGCAGCTTATTATTCTAGCCACATGCATCCAGACTGACTGTTTGTAGCCTCTTCTAAACACTTCCCTCCTGCGACCCACGCTCCTCCCGTCACGTTCCATGTGGGTTGCTACCCCAGTCAGTTTGGAGTGAGCTGCCTTCTCTTCACCAGCAGCACCAAGCCACTGGAGCTTTCCCTTTCATCCTTACGCTACTCACTGTGTTTATAAAGAATCATAGAATATCAGGGTTGGAAGGGACCTCAGGAGGTCATCTAGTCCAACCCCCTGCTCAAAGCAGGACTAATCCCCAACTAAATCATCCCAGCCAGGGCTTTGTCAAGCCTGACCTTAAAAACCTCAAAAGAAGGAGATTCCATTACCTCCCTAGGTAACCCATTCCAGTGCTTCACCACCCCCCTAGTGAAAAAGTTTTTCCTAATATCCAACCTAAACCTCCCCCACTGCAACTTGAGACCATTACTCCTTGTTCTGTCATCTGCTACCACTGAGAACAGTCTAGATCCATCCTCTTTGGAACCCCCTTTCAGATAGTTGAAAGCAGCTATCAAATCCCCCCTCATTCTTCTCTTCTGCAGACTAAATAATTCTAGTTCCCTCAGCATCTCCTCATAAGTTATGTGCTTCAGCCCCCTAATCGTTTTTGTTGCCCTCCGCTGGACTCTTTCCAATTTTTCTACATCCTTCTTGTAGTGTGGGGCCCAAAACTGGACACAGTACTTCAGATGAAGCCTCACCAATGCTGAATAGAGGGGAATAATCACGTCCCTCAATCAGCTGGCAATGCTCCTACTTATACAGCCCAAAATGCTGTTAGCCTTCTTGGCAACAAGGGCACACTGTTGACTCATATCCAGCTTCTCGTCCACTATACCCCTAGGTCCTTTTCCTCAGAACTGCTGCCTAGCCACTTGGTCCCTAGTCTGTTGCAGTGCATGGGATTCTTTCGTCCTAAGTGCAGGACTCTGCACTTGTCCTTGTTGAACCTCATCAGATTTCTTTTAGCCCAATCCTCTAATTTGTCTAGGTACCTCTGTATCCTATCCCTACCCTCCAGCGTATCTACCACTCCTCCCAGTTTACTGTCATCTGCAAACTTGCTGAGGGTGCAATCCACGCCATCCTCCAGATCATTAATGAAGATATTGAACAAAACTGGCCCCAGGACCGATCCTTGGGGCACGCCGCTCAATACCAGCTGCCAACTAGACATGGAGCCATTGATCACTACCCATTGAGCCCAATAATCTACCCAGCTTTCTATCCACCTTATAGTCCATTCATCCAGCCCATACTACTTTAACTTGCTGGCAAGAATGCTGTGGGAGACCGTGTCAAAAGCTTTGCTAAAGTCAAGGAACAACACGTCCACTGCTTTCCCCTCATCCACAGAGACAGTTATCTCGTGGTAGAAGGCAATTAGATTAGTCAGGCATGACTTGCCCTTGGTGAATCCATGATCACTTTCCTCTCCTCTAAGTGCTTCAGAATTGATTCCTTGAGGACCTGCTCCATGATTTTTCCAGGGACTGAGGTGAGGCTGACTGGCCTGTAGTTCCCAGGATCCTCCTCCTTCCCTTTTTGAAAGATGGCCACTACATTAGCCTTTTTCCAGTCATCTGGGACTTCCCCCGATCGCCATGAGTTTTCAAAGATAATGGCCAATGGCTCCTCAATCACATCCGCTAACTCATTTAGCACCCTCGGATGCAGTGCATCTGGCCCCATGGACTTGTGCTCGCCCAGCTTTAGTAGTCTGGGAGCTGACCTTGTTCGTGAAGACAGAGGCAAAGAAAGCATTGAGTACATTAGCTTTTTCCACATCCTCTGTCACTAGGTTTCCTCCCCGCTTCAGTAATGGGCCCAAACTTTCCCTGACCTTCTTCTTGTTGCTAACATACCTGTAGAAACCCTTCTTGTTACCTCACTATCCCTTGCTAGCTGCAACTCCAGTTGTGATTTGGCCTTCCTGATTTCACTCCTGCATGCCTGAGCAATATTTTTATACTCCTCCCTGGTCATTTGTCCAAGTTTCCACTTCTTGTAAGCTTCTTTTTTGTGTTTAAGATCAGCAAAGATTTCACTGTTAAGCTAAGCTGGTCGCCTGCCATATTTACTATTCTTTCTACACATCGGGATGGTTTGTTCCTGCAACCTCAGTAAGGCTTCTTTAAAATACAGCCAGCTCTCCTGGACTCCTTTCCCCCTCATGTTATTCTCCCAGAGGATCCTGCCCATCAGTTTCCTGAGGGAGTCAAAGTCTGCTTTTTTGAAGTCCAGGGTCCGTATTCTGCTGCTCTCCTTTCTTCCTTTTGTCAGGATCCTGAACTTGACCATCTCATGGTCATTGCCTCCTAAGTTCCCATCCACTTTTGCTTCCCCTACTAATTCTTCCCTGTTTGTGAGCAGCAGGTCAAGAAGAGCTCTGCCCCTAGTTGGTTCCTCCAGCACTTGCACCAGGAAATTCTCCCCTACACTTTCCAAAAACTTCCTGGATTGTCTGTGCACTGCTGTATTGCTCTCCCAGCAGATATCGGGGTGATTGAAGTCCCCCATGAGAACCAGGGCCTATGATCTAGTAACTTCTTTTAGTTGCCTGAAGAAAGCCTCATCCACCTCATCCCCCTGGTCTGGTGGTCTACAGCAGATGCCCACCACGACATCACCTTTGTTGCTCACACTTCTAAACTTAATCCAGAGACTCTCAGGTTTTTCTGCAGTTTCATACTGGAGCTCTGAGCAGTCATACTGCTCTCTTACATACAATGCAACTCCCCCACCTCTTCTGCCCTGCCTGTCCTTCCTGAACAGTTTATATCCATCCATGACAGTACTCCAGTCATGTGAGCTACCCCACCAAGTCTCTGTCATTCCAATCACATCATAATTCCTTGACTGTGCCAGGACTTCCAGTTCTCCCTGCTTGTTTCCCAGGCTTCTTGCATTTGTGTATAGGCACTTAAGATAACTCACTGATTGTCCTGCTTTCTCAGTATGAGGCAGGAGTCCTCCCCTCTTGCGCTCTCCTGCTCTTGCTTCCTCCTGGTATCCCACTTCCCCACTTACCTCAGGGCTTTGGTCTCCTTCCCCAGTGACCCTAGATTAAAGCCCTCTTCACTAGGTTAGCCAGCCTGCTTGCGAAGATGCTCTTCCATCTCTTCGTTAGGTGGAGCCCGTCTCTGCCTAGCAATCCTGCTTCTGCAGAGGCTATGTCCAGCTCCTGGACCAGGCAAAATGTTAGAGGGTTTATTCCTTCACCCACTTACTTCCCTGGTCCTTCTCGCATGAACAGACAGCAACAATATCCGAAGTCCGAAGGTGCAAACAATTCAATGTTTATTGGGGTGAACTTCCAGCAAGCATGATTCCAATTTCCTTACTTAGTGTCCCCCTTCCCAGCTCTGACACCACAGAACCTTGCCTGTGTCCCTGTTCCCATTCCCCACTTAGCGAAACATAATTCCAATTCCCCCACCCCCATTCCCTGTTCCCATTTCCCCCTTTACTTCCTGATTGACTGCATAGTAAATTGACTATATAGTAAAACTTGAGTTCTGCTTAGCTATACCTTAACCAATCATTTTCCTGAAATTTAACTAACCAATCCTAACATATTGTAACATGATTATGTAACCAATTATATCCCACCACCTTAATTAGTTTACACCCAGCAAAATTAATTATACAGCAGACAGGAACAATCACAGAACCAGACAGAGATTAACAATAGGGAAATGGGGACTACAGTGGTAGAACAACACAGAAATGAGGATTTCACATCCCAGCTATTGATAAGTGAGTTCTTGCCAGACAGGATGCTATCAAACTAAGTTTCCTTTTACATCTTCTAGGCACTTCCCTTTCTCTGGAGGCGAATAGGCACTATTCAGGACAGGATTGTATTCCTAACAGCCCAATAGCACCTTATTTCAGTGTGACTAGTTTGGAATGTGAGGATGTGACCGGTCGCTTCCCAGCTTATGGCTGCCTCTGCTGCTTAGCCAAAGGCCTTAGCCTAAGAACAGGGCCTCAGACTGTCACAGTAATAGAAGGACCTTACACTGGCAGACAGTGATTTTGATTCTTTCTTTCATACCTCAAGTAACTAGCCAAGGGATAAGAATACATCTAAATTCTTAGCAGTACAGGCCTTTACCTACAAGGCCTGAATATCTATATCCTAACACTTGCCTCAGGCGGCTCCCAGAAGGAACTGGCACCCCCCTCTGGCAGCAGCTCCTCGGCAGGGGCTGGAGGCGTCTCCGTGTGCCACTGCCTGCAGGCACTGCCCCCGCAGCTCCCATTGGCCGCAGTCGGCAGAGTCGGCACTCTGGGTGGGGGCAGTGCGCGGAGACGCTCACTCCCCCTCCCCCGCACCCAGGGCCCGCAGGGATGTGCCGGCCGCTTCCGTAAGCGGAGCGGGGGAGCAAGAAGCCGCCTTAGTCCTGTTGCCTTGCCGGTGGTGGCGGCGGGGGCCCCGGGACCTTTTAACTTGCCCAGGGGCGGCAGGTGGGGCTGTGGGGGACGCTCTGGGGGAGGCGCATGGGGGCGGCAGGCGGGGCCGGGGGAGAGACCTGGCCCTGAACTTTGGTGGAGCCGGGTTTGGAATGTGAGGATGTGACCGGTCGCTTCCCAGCATAAGGCTGCCTCTGCTGCTTAGCCAAAGGCCTTAGCCTAAGAACAGGGCCTCAGACTGTCCCAGTGAGAGAAGGCCCTTACACCGGCAGACAGTGATTTTAATTCTTTCTTTTATACCTACATTCTTAAAGTATAGGACTTTGCAGACAGGCCTGAATATCTATATCTATATCCTAACACAAAACATCTATCCTAAGTAAAATAAATTGTTTCTTATTGTCTAAGATGCTGACCAAAGCCCACCCAAGTCAGGGCTGTCCCTAGGGATGGATGCAAGACCAGCTGTCTGAGGCCTGTGCTGGAGCTGGGCTTGGCAGCACCCTAGTCAGGACAGCTTCCTTTGCCTTGGTGCTGTTGCCCTGGGCTCTTGCAGAAAGTTGCTTCTCCAGCTGAGATTGCAGGTGCTCAGAGCATGAAGTCCTCTCCTTCACCCTCCCAGCAGCTACCGGTGCAACAATCTGTGGGTCCTGGGGCTCCTTTCAGTTCCTTTTTGCTCAACAAATGGCTCCTCTTCTGGCTGCTTAGCAGGTGACCTAACAGCCCTTGAGGAATGTCTCTGGGGGAGCGACTTTGTGAGCATATTAGGATAAGCAGGGGAATGCATGTGCATAACAGTGCCCCTCATGGGTTGTAATTGGGGTTTGTACTCTGGATCTACAGCACTAAAGGCATAGACATCTTAGCTAGAGGAGTTAATTCCCTCTTCTATAGTAGTAATAAGGTATTTTCCTCTGTGTAGACCAGTCACTTCAGCGGGAGACAGCAACCACAAGTGTGTTACACACTTACCCTGTCAGGGAAATTCATCACAAGCATCTGAGATACACGGCAGTTCAACCTGCACTTTTGGGGCACCACTTTAATAGTCTTTCCCGTTATGGGTTTGAACACCAAGAGCATCAGCCCTAGAAGCCTGGGCATCTACCACTCAAGCTTAAGCATTTAGCTGGTAGTAACAGTAGCACTAGCCACTAGATGGAAATGCCACTGGTGTAACTAGTCTCTTAGGTGAGGGAGAAAGAAGGGGTGAGGTAAAATGAATGAGTGAGTGATCAAAGAGGAGGGGAAGAAGAGAAGGAGCTGATACTGAAATGTGAGGGGTAGAATGGGGTCAGTGAGGAAGAAGCACAGACCACAGTGAGTTTAAGTGAAAGAGAAGCTGTCAGGGTTCCCTCCCCACTCTGAACTCTGGGGTACAGATGTGGGGACCCGCATGAAAGACTCCCTAATCTTATATTCCACAAGCTTAGGTTATAAACTTCCCCAAGGCACAAATCCTTTCCTTGACCTTGGATGGTATTTGCTGCCACCACCAAGTGATTTAAACAAAAATTTAGGAAAAGGGTCACTTGGAGTCCCTATTCTCCAAAAATATTCCCCCAAGACCCTTCATCACCTTTCCTGGGGAGGCTTGAGAATAATATACTAACCAATTGGTTACAATGTGAACACAGACCAAACCCCTTGGTTTTTAGGACACTGAAAATCAATCAGGTTCTTAAAAGAAGAATTTTATTTATAAAAAAAAGTAAGAGAATCACACCTGCAAAATCAGGATGGAAGGTAACTTTACAGGGTAAATAAAAAGATTTAAAACACAGAGGATTCCCCTCTAGGCTCAGCTTCAAAGTTACAAAACAGGAATGAAATTACTTCTTAGCATAGGGAAAATTCACAAGCTAAAACAAAAGATAATCTAACGCATTTTCTTGCCCTTATTTACAATTTTTGTAATCTTAGATGGATCATTTCAGGTATGCTATCATTTCAGGTATGCTATGTTTTACCTGCCTGGTCTCTCTCTCCATCCAGAGAGGGAACAAACAAAAAGAGCATGAACAAAACCTCCCCCGCCCCCAGATTTAAAAGTATCTTCTTTCCTTATTGGTCCTTTTGGTCAGGTTCCAACCAGGTTATTTGAGCTTCTTAACCCCTTACAGGTAAAGTGATTCAGTACATCTGGCCAGGAGGGATTTTATGTTATTGCATACATAAAGGTTGTTACCCTTCCCTTTATTTTTATGACAGAAGCAAAGAAAATTGAGAAGAATACTGGCAGAAGGAACAGAGGAGACCAGGTGCCTGGTGAGATGACTTACTAAGTGGTCATGGAGGCTGATAAGCTGTAGAGGGTTGTACAGTCAGGCAGGCATGGGAGTCAAGTGAAGAAGAGACTGAGTTACCAGGGGCACTTCAGGTGGCCGGTTGTGACGGGGAGGGGGGGTGGAGTAACAGTGGCAGTAGAGGCTAGACAGAGCCCCTCCTGCCCCATGGCTGCTGCAGCTCTGCAGCTGAAATGCAGAGACCAAGGATGGTGACAGCTCTGTTGGCTGCAGAAGGTCCCAGTGATATTCCCTGGAATGATTTCCCTCACCTCCCAGTAATTGTGTTTAACAATGAAAACTCTTATTCTGCCCCCTGCTGTCCAAATGCACCAACTCTGTCACTTGTCTTTTTCTTTTCTTCCTTCCCTCATACTTCAAATCCAGAGCTGGGCCTCAGTGTTGAAAGGATCTGAGGGAACAGATCCTTCCTTACATGTCTCACATCATAGGTAGGATCCATCAGAAAATGGGGTGGAAGGAGTAGGAGCCAGGAAGCCACTGAAGGTGAAGTGAAAGGTTTAAGGGATGGGGAATCCCGTGCCTTGTGATGACTGATGCAAGATTGCTGTTATTTTTCCTAATGTATTTTCATTATTCTCTTTCAAGATTCAAGCATGTGGGGGAGGCTTTCCCCAGTAACAGGGTGTGCTGAACTGATGAGGTGAGTACAATACATGTTCTATTTCTATGCTGATTCGCGGTAGTTGGCATGTCCTAATACTGCTTTTCCTTGCTACATAACAACATCAGTTAAATTAAAATAACATTTTAAAACTTGTCGTATTTTTTACTCCTAGGGCAGCTGATCCTCAGCAGAAACCAGACAGCAAAAAGAAAAAAAGCTCAAGTAAATTTCAGAGGACTTAGTCACCTCTTCCATTTGAGCCCATGAGTTGCCCATAGAGGAGAAAATTGTGTGAAGTTTTTCATAGATTCCAAGGCCAGGAGGGACCACTGTGATCATCTAGTCTGACCATATTATCACAACCCAGAGAACTTCCCCAAAACATTTCCCAGAGCAGATCTGTAAGAAAAATATCCAATCATGATTTAAAAATTGTCAGTGATGGAGAATTCACCACGACCCTTAGTAAATTGTCCCAAAGTTTAGTTCCCTCACTGTTAAAAATATTACACCTTATTTCCAGTCTGGATTTGTCTAGCTTCAGCTTT
This sequence comes from Chelonia mydas, assembly GCF_015237465.2. Lineage (NCBI taxonomy): Eukaryota > Metazoa > Chordata > Testudines > Cheloniidae > Chelonia > Chelonia mydas. Next base: position 8,897,595 of record NC_051246.2, on the reverse strand, counting down.
CAGACATTGGATCATGTCAGACCTTTCTCTGCGAGACTGAGGAGCTCACTGTCAAATATTTCTTCCCCATGCAGGTCCTTATAGACTATGATCAAGTCATCCCTTAACCTGCTCTTTATTAAGCTAAATAAATTGAGCTCATTGAGTCTCTCCAGGGCAGCTGACCGACTTGCTGGGCCCCTGGGCAAGGGGTGTGTGTGTGTGTGTGTGGCTCTGGGCCCCTGGAAGGGGCAGGGCCTCAGTTGGAAGGGGCAGGGCTGAGGCCCTTCAGCACTGCCTGGACCACGCTGCCCAGGGCCCCAGCAGCGATTTTAAAGGGCCCAGGGCTCTGGCCTCTGCCATTGCTGTGGTAGCAGCAGTGGTGGCCCTGGGCCCTTTTAAATTGCCGTCCCCCCACTTACCCCCCCCACCGGCAGCCCTGAGTCTCTCACTACAAAGCCTGTTTTCTAATCCTTTAATCATTCTCTTGGCTTTTCCCTGAACCCTCTTCAATTGATCAACATCTTTCTTGAATTGTGTGCACCAGAACAGGACACGGTATTCCACCCGTGCCAAATAGAGAGGTAAAATAACCCCTCTACTCGGACTTGAGAGTTTTTTTGTTGTTACTGAAGACCACTTACTCCTCCCAGGCCTAGGGTTGCCAACTCGGTTGGACCAGACGTACCGCACGCCGTTTGCCAGAAAAGCCACCACATTAAATATACTTTTTAAAAGCAGACTTACTTCCTGTGTGACATGTTCTCTGGAAAACATGGTTTGATAATGGAGTAGGTGGAAAGCATGAACATCTTGTCACAACAAGTTTCTAGAAAAGATATTTCACTCAAGAGCTCTGTAGCCTTGCTGCCAGGTGTTGTTGGCAGCGAAAAGGAGGGCCAGGTTCAAATGTCTGGGGTTTCCTCTTAAAATTAGCCAACACCACTGGCATGAGCCCCCACCCAGAAACCTGGGGGGAAAACTGAATACCTTAGCAGCTGATATTTTCCCCCTCTCAAGCACTGAGTCTGTGTCTGAAGCAAGGAAATATTTATTAAGGAAAAAGAACATAGCAACAATAAACCAGCAATATATCCATACAAATAACGAGTAGAACACCCACCCCCATGATATTCTAGGCAGTAGTCTTCCACATAGTTTCCTGCTTGAAAGTCTGTTGAACAAAGATCCCTTAAACACATCACTCTCCCCCTTTGTCCCTCTGCTACAGCCCACTCAAGGTTTGTTGCTAGTGGTCGTGACACTGAGCCAGAACGGGTTAAGAGTAGAAACCATGTTAGTCTGTATCCGTAAAAAGAAGAGGAGGACTTGTGGCACCTTAGAGACTAACAAATTTATTAGAGCATAAGCTTTCGTGAGCTACAAATGGGTTAAGTGACTAGCACCCTAAATGACCCAAATTCAACCTTTAAAGACATCTTAGAAAAATATATAAAGCTAACAAAGCCCTGTTAGATGGACTAGAAATTTCAGATGTAGACTTGTATTGTTAGAGAATTAGAAGAAGATAGTGATTGCATTTGTCTGTGTTTACCTATATCTTGTTAGGGGTTAATGAGGTAACCAGATGCTTTCTGTCTGTTACTATAGTCTAGTGCAGGGGTCGGCAACCTTTCAGCAGTGGTGTGCTGAGTCTTCATTTATTCACTTTCATTTAAGGTTTTGCGTGCCAGTCATACATTTTAACGTTTTTTAGAAGGTCTCTCTCTATAAGTCTCTATATTATATAACTAAACTATTGTCATATGTAAAGTAAACAAGGTTTTCAAAATGTTTAAGAAGCTTCATTTAAAATTAAATTAAAATGCTGATCTTACTTCGCCAGCCCGCTGCCAACCTGGGCCATTCACCGAGGCCGGCAGCAGGCTGGGCGGGGCCTGCGGCCAGGACCCCAGACCAGCAGCGGGCTGAGTGGGACCTACGGCCAGGACCCCAGACTGGCAGTGGACAGAGCGGCTCAGCCCGCTGCTGCTCAGCCTGTTGCCGGTCTGGGATCCCGGCTCTGCCCACATAGAGGGGGTACCTACCTTCTCCCTGGTTCTAGCCCATTCGCTTCCTCTCTCTCTGCACTGAGCTGAGGGTGGGAGTGCACTGAGCACAGGGCTGGGGGTGAAGGAGCAGGCTGGGGGTTGGGGTGCAGGGTCTGGCCAGGAGCTAGAATGAGGGAGGGGGCTCAGGGTTGGGGCAGGAGGTTTGGGTGTGGAGCGCTTACCTGGGCAGCTCCCATTTGGTGCTCAGGGTGGGGATGGGAATGTGGGGGGGGGGGTGCAAGAGTCAGGCCATGGGGTTTGGGGGGTGCAGGAGTCAGGGCTGGGGGTGTGTGAGGAGGGTGCAGGAGTCAGGGCAGAGGGCTGGGAGCATGTGAGGGGGGTGCAAGAGTCAGGGCATGGGGTGTGGGGGGCTGGGTATGTGAGAGGGGTACAGGAGTCAGGGCAGAGGGCTGGGTATGTGTGGGGAGGGTGCAGGAGTCAGGGCTGGGGTTGTGGGGGGACTGGGTATGTGAGGGGGTGCTGGAGTCAAGGCTGGGGTCGTGTGGGGTGCAGGGGTCAGGGCAGAGGGCTGGGTGTATGTGAGGGGGTTCAGGGGTGAGGGCTGAGGTGTGGGGGGGGGTGTAGGGGTCAGGGCAGAGGGCTGGGGTGTGGTCTAGGGTCGTGGGGGTGCTCCCAGCCCCCTGCCCTGAGCGGCTCACGGCAGGGGGCTGGAGGGGATATGCTGGGAGGGGGAGGAGGAGGGGCAGGAACCCAGCACGCTCAGAAAAGAGGCAGGGGAGGGGGGACCTTGCCTTCCCTGCAGCAGCAGCCGGCAGGACCAAGCTTCTTCACCCTGCCCCGTGAGGTGGGGGGAGACGGGGTGGAGAAGAGCAGGCCGGGGCAAGCAGGATTTTTAATGGCACGCTGCTGCCTGCCGGGGTCCCGGCCTGGGTTCGGCAGCGGGCTGAGCGGAGCCGGCGGCTGGGACCCGGCAGGCAGCAACGTGTCATTAAAAATCGGCTCGCGTGCCATAGATTGCCGACCCCTGCATTAGGGAGTAAAGGCATGGGCAAGCACTGCTTCTGCACTTGATAGATAAAGTGCAGGCATCTTTCTGTGTCTGATAGATTTAGGATTACCTCCCTTCTCCTTCTTAAGGGTTTGAGAATGTTGCAGCTGCCTGAGGAATGTTGGGAGCTAAAGGATGCCTTTTTGGGTAACGTGTATCTCCCTCTCCCTTTCATTCCCAGCTGCACAGGCAAGTTTGGGGTCATGGCCCCTTCCTCCCTTCCCTGCAAACTGCTGATCCAAGGAGTTCATGACTGCAATTATAGCAAAGGAGCGTATCTTCAAAATAAAACTTATCGGTAGAATATGCCAATGAGGTAAATAGTAATCAGGGGCAGGGATAATTATATTCAGTATAAGGTTATCAATATTCATTGTGTGGGCATTCATATTACTCCGTAAGAGTTTTGGGGGTGTTGTAATAAATGTAGGGATTTACATCCTAATGTAAATAAAAAGAGAATGTTGTAACTAATCCAGCGCTTACTGGACAATTGGGTCCAGGGGAACAAGTACCGCAATAAAGAAGCCCATCTACTCAAATCCGCCTCTGGGTCAGCCTTTTCTTCTTCTCACACTTCGTACAATATTTGCTGCAAATATTGTATAACAGCGGTTGCAACAATGATCTATACGGTCATAGTTTATGTCAATAACATAATACCCTATTCAGGCAAAAACCCTATTGGTTTCCAAGGAGTTTTGGCTGCATGGTTTTGTGGACTAGGGATTAAAAGGTCATTTCAAACTGCTTGCAACATGGCTACAGGCAACTGGGCTTGATTACTACAACTGTTTTCTTCTTGATGCAGCACCAGCTGGTGAAATATGTAGGGAGGAAAGCTGAGAGTCAAAGGCCTGGTCTACACTGGGGGGGATCGATCTAAGATACGCAACTTCAGCTATGAGAATAGCGTAGCTGAAGTCGACGTATCTTAGATCGACTTGGAATCACGTACTTTGCGTCCTCGCGGCGCGGGATCAACGACGGCTGCTCCCCCGTCGACTCCGCTTCCGCCTCTCGCCGTGGTGGAGTTCCCGAGTCGAAGGCAGAGCGATCAGGGATCGATTTATCGCGTCTACACTAGATAGATCGATCACTACTCCCCCCCCGCCCCGAGAAAGAGAAAGTGAAAGACAGTTTTAAGTTTCATGTTCCTTGCTGACTGAAGCAGCATTTTCAGGAGTCGAGCTGTTTTCAGAAAGTGGTGCCTTGAGTTGATCTTTGAGCCTGCTTGTAAACAGACAGGCTGAAGTCTGGAATTCCCCTCAAGGGCGGAGCCCCACAAAGGCCTGGCCCAGCCCAAGGTCATGCTTCCTGTGAAGCTCAGGGGTTTGGCTGCATGATCATCGGGGCGATGCAAGGCACAGTTTGCAAAGTAACCCCCCTTTTTATTAAATAGAAAGAGGGCATTCTCTGCAATGAATTCGTTGCTTCAAGGCCTGCAGACCACCAAGCAATTTGCAGTAAGCATTAAAAAGCCAGACATCCCCTGTGACAACTATATCTCTCTTCTGCATTCCCCTAGGTAAACTGTCCCGAAATACAGAGTTCAAGTCCTGGTCCCGGGCTGACTGACTCCAGGACAGCATTTGTCCCGGATTCCCCGCGGCGCTGCTCTGCGCCTGCTCGAGGCTCAGGGGAAGCACCAGCCTCTTCCCGGTGGGGGAGGCTGAGATGGACCTTAGCCCCTCATCACCATGAGCCCCCCCCGGCTCCTCCTCTCCCAGCTGAGGCCCCACCCCTGGCCAGGCTGGAAGCCAACCAGAGCTGGGCAGTGGTAAGAGCCGCCCAAGGGAGTCCAAGCTGCTTTGGGGAGACTTGGACCCTCCACCTGCCCATGGCAGGTGGAGGGTCCGGGGCTCCCCACAGTGGCCCGAGCTCCCTGGGTGGTTCTTACCAGGGCTCGACTCTGGCTTCCGTCCTGTGCAGGGCCTTGGAGGGGAGAGGGGGAGCAGGGTTTCAGGGGAAGAGGAGGAGCAGGGGGCAGGGCGCCTGCCTGTGTCCCTCTTTTGCCTTTTGAAAAGGTGGTCACCCTATCACACGAGGTTTCCCTGTTGTAATCGACCGCCTCCCACTGCTGTTAGAAGTATGTACTCTGCCTTTAAGAGCAGGGCACATGCTAAGGAGAAGTGGTTGGAAGCAGTCTAGCGGCAGCTTGCTCAGATACACAGCGAGGAGTTCATAGCTCTCCTCTGTAATTATGTTTTGGCTCTAACAGAGCCTTACTTCTAAGAGTCCAGACTTTGCCTCCTTCTTATGACCCCACAAGACAACACACGGACCAACACCACATGCCTCCTCACTGCTTGCCCCTGGCACATATCACCTCACCACGACCCCATATTGCCAAAGCCTGCAGCATAACACACTCCCCCCTCTCCTGGGCACCGGCCAACATCTCTGTGCTCTGGGCAGAGACTGGTGCTACGGGCTCTATTTAATAAAACAGCCAAAACGTCTGTGGCACCAGGGCACCAGGTTCCTGCTTCGTTCCTACTCGCTACTTAGCGCCTCAGGCTAGATTTTGCTGTTTAGTCCCAGTGCAGTGCGCCTGGGCACACAGTGGATGCACACCGGCTACTGTGCCAGGGTGTAACTTTCCCTTAAGTTGTATAGTTCATTGATCTGCTGGAGCTGTCTCAGTCTTCTCAGGAATATCCACAATACCCCTCTCTGCCGAAAGCTTTTTTTCCCCAAAGGGACAGCTGAGCTCCATCGTTTTCCCCTTTTTTGGCAGGAGCATTTAGCCAGTACTCAGCTCTTGTGGTTTATTTCTGTTAGAATATAAATGTCAGGTATGTCTGTGCTGCAATCATGTTCACTTACAAAGCATGTGCCCCAGAGCCTGGGTCACTGCATGCAGTCGGATCAAACAGGAGACGGTTTCCTTGATCACAATTTCAAGCCTACCTTTCTGGCCATCACTGTTTCCAAACCCCGGCCAATGAGAGCTGCAGGGGCGGTGCCTGTGGGCACGGGCAGCATGTGGAGCCTCTCGGGCCCCCCCATACACCTAGGAGCCACAGGGACCTGCCGGCCGCTTCCCAGGAGCCGCCTTAGATAAGTGCTGCCCGGACCCCACACCCCGCATCATTGGTGCCAACTTCTCCGGGCGCCGGTGGGGGCTCACGCCCCTCCCCCCATTCTAACCCCTTCCCCTGCCCTACCCTCCCACCCCCGGTCCCACCGTGACTCCACCCCTGCCCCTCCCCCATTCCAACCCCTTCCCCAAAGTCCCTGCCCCAACTCCGCGCCCTCCCTGCCCCTATTGTACTCTGTCCCCAAATCCCCACCCTGGCCCCGCCTCTCCCCCTGAGTGCGCCACATTCCCACTCCTCCCCCCTCCCTCCCACAGCCTGTTAAGCCACAAAACAGCTGTTTCGTGGCGGCAAGCGCTGGGAGGAAAATCGGGGAAGGTGTGCTCAGGGAAGGAGGCGGAGGTGAGCTGGGGTGGGGAGGAGGGTGGGGAGGCAGGGCGGGGAGCTGCCGGTGGGTGCAGAGCACCCCCCAATTTTTCCCCGTGGGTGCTCCAGCCCTGGAGGACCCACGGAGTCAGCACCTATGCCCCTCACCCCTTCCTGCACCCCAAACCCCTTGGCCCCAGCCCGGATCCCCTCCTGTATCTCAAGCCCCTCATCCTGGCCCCACACCAGAGCCCACACCCCAGCCAGACCCCTCACACCCCCTGCACCCCAACCCTCTGCCACAGTCCTGAGCCCCTCCCACATCCTCACTCCAAACCCCTTGGCCCCAGCCTGGAGCCCCCTTCTGCACCCCAAACTCCTCATCCCCGGCCCCATCCCATAGCTCGCAACCCCAGCCAGAGCCCTTACTCCCTCCCACACTGCAACCCTCTGTCCCAGCTTGGTGAAAGTGAGTGAGGAGGGATGGGAGATGGAGTGAGCAGGGGTGGGAACTCAGAGAACGGGTGGGGCAGGAGGCGGGGCAGGGGGCAGGACAAAGGTGTTCCATTTTGTGCCATTAGAAAGTTGGCAACCCTCGGGCTTGTCTACACTTAAAATGCTGCAAAGGTGCAGCTGCACTGCTGTATCGTTTCAGTGAAGACACTCCCTAAGCCGATGGGAGGGCTTCTGCACCAGGGGTGCACCCACAGACAGGCTCTTTAGGGGAAGCATACTGCATTAAGGTTATGAATGGTTTATGTATCACTGTGGGCCATGGGGAAGATTTCCACAGTTCCTCCAGGAACTATAAATGGTGGGGAGGGCTGAGTAAGGTGATCACTCAGGTTGTAAGCTCCTCCAGAGTGGCAGCCCCGTGTAGGCTTGCATACACTCATTCGGTCTGGATCTTCCAGAGGTCAATAGACATGGGGGGGTTGATAGCAAAAGGCTGTGTTTGAACTGACTTCCTGAGGAAATGGGGTGATGGAGACTTTTCTCTGAATTCACTTAGCTTGTTAAGTCAGGTGTTCGTTGCATTGTACATTTTATTTCCTTGTAACCAATTCTGACCTTTTATGCCTCATTACTTGTAATCACTTAAAATCTATCCTTCTGTACTTAGTAAATGTGCTTTATTGTTTTATCAACACCAGTGTGCTTTTACCGCAGTGTGTGGGAAACACCATTTGGGATAACAAGATTTGTCCACATCATTTTCTATTAATAAAATGATGGACTTTCTATGAGCTTGTGTTGTGCAGGACGGTGCTGGACAGTACAAGACGCACATTTCCAGAGGCAAGTCTGGGACTGGGAATTTGCTGGTGTTGCTCTGCTGTGTAACTCAACAGTGGCTGGTCCTAGCACTCACACAGTATATTTGGGAGTGATTTACATGCTGGAGGCTGTGTGTGAGCAGACCAGGAGTGGTTGCTCTTACAGCAAAGCAGGGTAAAAGGCACCGCAGGCTGGAGGATTGAGGGGATACAGCCATTCACCAGTCCAGACTATACCCTGGGTAAAGTCACAATCCCTTATTAAAATATTGGGGTCCTAACTCAGTGATAAGACGGTTCTTATTTTATCCAAACTAGCTGGCTAACCCCCAACAAAACATTCAGTTTATACAAGCAGCTAGACACTTTTGGGACCATACAAACAATATGTGATTACTGCTGTTATTTATGTTAGTAATACTAATCGACTTGCAGATTTGTGCCTTCCTTCGTTTCTCCTCATGTGTTTAGTGCATCATCTGACAGCCTCAAGTATCTGAAATTGTTGCACGTTTCAACACACCGCATGTTAACCAGAGAATAGTCTAGTAGTATCCCTTCATTAGGCCCACAGACAGCTGAACGAAAAGAAGTCTGATTCCTCCTTTTTAACGAAAATAAACTACAGTCACGCACTTGCTACTTGATCCATTTAATAATGTTCTTACCTTAAATACAAGATCCATTATCTATTCTGAAAGCACACACCCAGTTCTTACAACTGAAGCCTTTATTTCTCTGACTCAGTCTCTTTACAGACCAAGAGGACACTTGGTCAGTGTTTATACTTGGCTGCTCCTTGAGCTATCACTTTCGCTATGACTGGATGGGTGTGAAGGTGTATTGTGTGCAAGGAATGAGGCAGGGCTAGGAGATCCTTCATGCATATGTCAGAAAAGCCAGGGCTGGTTCTTCGGGTGTTTTGAACACTTGATTCCTTGTACATATGATTAGATAATTCACCTTTACATCAGACATTCCAAACCCATGGGAAAAACACAGAAATTGGGCTTGTTTTTGGCTTGTGAATTGCTTGTTGGCTAGTTTTTGGGCTTGTAGCTTCTTTTTTTTTTTGATCGGCTCCCAGGAAAGGGTTGCAAGCAGGGGCAAGGAAGGGAGAGAGTCGGGGTGCACAGTGGGCCCACCCCAGTCCCAGACTGCACGCCAGGGGGAATCTAGTCACAGAGTGTTGGGGTTCTTAGGGATTGGCTTGTTTTGAAATGGGATTAGCTTAATTTTTGGCTTATTGTGAAAGTCGGGGTGCTTATTTACTGCATGAAAGTTGGCAACTGTGCTTTACATACTGGACAGTCCATTTAAATCCTTACACCAATACCAAATGCCAGCACAATATTGGAGGACTGTAAGTATTAGAGAAGCAGTGCTCATCCACAAAGTCTATTTTACATTCTTAGAACTCGGCTAAAGGAGATTCTGGAGAGGTGACACGGGGGCAGAGAGAAGAAGAAGAAGAAGAAGATCCGATTGAAGATGCAGAGAAAAGTCTTCAAGCTATTTTGCCTTGAAAGTAATTTTTTTAGGCCAAATTTCCCCAGCTGGGGTTACACCCACAGAAACCCTGAGGGGAAGTTCTGGACTCTTCATAAAAGAAGCCCTGCGGAAAGGGGTTTGAGAAAACTTGAAGAAGCCAGATACCGTTGCCTCCTGGCTGCTAGGAAGAACATTTACTTTCTCCTTTAAGGGTTGCCTATGGAGTGGTTTGTACTGAAAAATAGTTTTACTTTAAGCTGATAGAAGCCTATACTTTTGGGGTTCAGACTCTTGATAATCCTACAGTGTCACTGCGATACAACCGCATTTGCTCCAACCCCTCAGACAGAGACAAACACCTACAAGATCTCTATCAAGCATTCTTACAACTACAATACCCACCTGCGGAAGTGAAGAAACAGACTGATAGAGCCAGAAGAGTTCCCAGAAGTCACCTACTACAGGACAGGCCTAACAAAGAAAATAACAGAACGCCACTAGCCGTCACCTTCAGCCCCCAACTAAAACCCCTCCAACGCATTATTAAGGATCTACAACCTATCCTGAAGGATGACCCAACACTCTCACAAATCTTGGGAGACAGGCCAGTCCTTGCCTACAGACAGCCCCCCAACCTGAAGCAAATACTCACCAACAACCACATACCACACAACAGAACCACTAACCCAGGAACCTATCCTTGCAACAAAGCCCGTTGCCAACTGTGCCCACATATCTATTCAGGGGACACCATCACAGGGCCTAATAACATCAGCCACACTATCAGAGGCTCGTTCACCTGCACATCCACCAATGTGATATATGCCATCATGTGCCAGCAATGCCCCTCTGCCATGTACATTGGACAGTCTCTACGTAAAAGAATAAATGGACACAAATCAGATGTCAAGAATTATAACACTCATAAACCAGTCGGAGAACACTTCAATCTCTCTGGTCACGCAATCACAGACATGAAGGTCGCTATCTTACAACAAAAAAACTTCAAATCCAGACTCCAGCGAGAAACTGCTGAATTGGAATTCATTTGCAAATTGGATACTATTAATTTAGGCTTAAATAGAGACTGGGAGTGGCTAAGTCATTATGCAAGGTAGCCTATTTCCCCTTGTTTTTTCCTACCCCCCCCCAGACATTCTGGTTAAACTTGGATTTATGCTGGAAATGTCCCACCTTGATTTTCATGCACGTTGTAAGGAGAGTGGTCACTTTGGATGGGCTATTACCAGCAGGAGAGTGAGTTTGTGTGTGGGGGGGGGGGGCGGGGGGGGGCGGAGGGTAAGAAAACCTGGATTTGTGCTGGAAATGGCCCAACTTGATGATCACTTTAGATAAGCTATTACCAGCAGGAGAGTGGGGTGGGAGGAGGTATTGTTTCATGGTCTCTGTGCGTATATAATGTCTTCTGCAGCTTCCACAGTATGCATCCGATGAAGTGAGCTGTAGCTCACGAAAGCTTATGCTCAAATAAATTGGTTAGTCTCTAAGGTGCCACAAGTCCTCCTTTTCTTTTTGCAGCTACTCTGTTCATATTATAACATGAACAGCTGCTGTACCAACTTGCTCTATTTTACTACCTCACCCTGATCTGCAGGTGTAACCCTTCTGCCCGTCAGAGTTGGCAGCAACAAGGGCCGGGTTCAATATCTAGGGGATCCATTCCAATAACACAATGCAAACCGGCTCGAGCCCCCACCCAGTGACCTGGGACAAATATATACCACCCCCGCTGGGCGCCTCCAAGAGGCAATACTTCCCCTCTCGCAAGCACCTAGTCTGAGTGTAGCAAAAAGCCTTTTAATAACAGAGAGAAACAATGTGGCATTATGTTGGGGAAACACCACCAACAGGATTCATAACACAACCCATGAGCAAAAAACCCACCCCAAGCAAATTGGGGCATGCCCTTTCCCTTTTGTTCTTGAGTCCAGCAACCCCAAATCACCCAAAGTCCCAAAAGTCCAATGACCCAAAAGTCTCTGTCCCTGGTCAGGGCAGCCCCAGAGTTCAAAAGTTTATCTACAGAGCTTTACCTCCCAACCTGGGTGGAGATGGGGCGGAGGTAAGAGGCACCTTACATGATCTGAAGCTGACCGCCCCACAGCTCCATAGGCCTTCGCTCCGCTCCGCCAGCTGCCCCACACACTGCTTCGCTCAGCTCCGGTCTGCGGCCCACACACAGCTCCCGCCGTCCCATGAACTGTTCCGTGTCCCACCAGCAGCTCCCGCCATCCTATGAACTGCTCCACCAGCCTGTCCACAAGGCACACCAGCCGTCCCACAAACTGCTCCACAATATATCTTCAGGCTCCCCCACTACTTAACACAATGCTCAATGATTTCAGCTCTTAGTCAGTTCAGCTCTTTGGTGAATTCAGCTTGTAGTAGGGGAGCCTCAGTGCTGGTGCACTATTAGCCCAAAGTGAGCTCAGCAGCCTGTAATTAGACTTCTAATGAAATCAAAATTAGCTCTGATATTCCACAGTGGAGAGAGGAGGCAGTGCAATTAGCATGTAAGGCCCTCACCAAGGGGCCCATGCCACCAGGTATTAATACTTCCCCCAGCCTCTCTCTATTCACAGAGTTTTGGAACCCATGACCCTTGCCTAGCCAGTGCTACTTAGTTGATGGCGAGTCCCTCCATCATAACAAAAGGCCAAGTACAGTTCCAAGCACAGTTCCCATAATCAGGGTAATAACAATTTATTCTTCCTGCCCCAATAACAGAGACACAGGGGATCCCACAGCAACCAAAGTGACCATTTGGGCAGCTATGGCCTCATTCTAGGTGGGGTGGGTGTGCCTATGCAAATGAGATCAGCCCCTGAAGTTCTTTTCCACAATTTGCCACACCTCACCACCAGATGTCAGGGTGGAGCTCATCCTGACACTGCTTACACAGGAATCTGTTGATTGGTGGTTCAGCCTTGTCACAGAGACACCGGGGCGATGTTCTGGAACTACTCCATACAAAGCCAGTCAGGACTCTGGGGGAGCCTCCTCTCTCTGACCATATTGTCTCCTGGGCAAGAAGGTTACACAGCATCCCCTTCCACACTGTGAACTTCTTGCAGTGAGTCCACTCAGGCCGGGCTCCTAGGGAAGCCAGAGGGCCCTGTACCCCAACTCCGCAGTCATAAATGACTCTCAGCCAACATAAAACAGAATGATTATTAGTCGACAGGAACAAAGCATAGAACAGAACTTGTTTGCACAGAAATCAGTGACTTTCACCCAAGTCCATCTTGGGGAGCCCTGGGCCAGGCGGCCTGGGCTCCCCCTCTTCCAGTCCCCCCCAAGCAGACTGCCCAGCTACCAGGGATCTAACCTTGGACACCCCCGTTGCTCCTTCTCCTTGTCTTTGTCTTGCTTTCTGGGCGAAGTGTCACCTGGTTGCATCCCCCTCCTGGGTCTCAGGTTATGAAGCATAGCATATGTGCAGGCAGCTGGAGCAGCTGCCCCAGAGGTCTCAGCCAAAGTCACACACCCCTATTCCCACAACCGAGGTATTGGTGCAGCACATAGGGAAACTGAGGCACACACAGTATTCATGAAAAACATAACAAGGGAAAAATCCCCACTTTGTCACCAACCTCCATTTACTTTTTGGCCTTGCTGTTCAGACAGCTATGAACCAATCCACTGGGAACTGGACTGAGACCACCAACTCATTTCATACAATACATCCTACACATATGACTTTTGGTAGCTACCTACCTGGGGTCAGAGCTGACTTGGTGACCTGAAAGGGAAGATTTTGTCTCCCCTCTTCATATCTTCTCTGGGCCATGCAGCCCTCCATTAAGTTATTCTTAAGCACAGATTTTGCCCAGCTTTGTCTGCCACTTGACTCTTGGAAATAATGAAATTCATGGGTGGTGGGTCCCATAGGCTGGGGGAAGCTGTAAATCCCCAAATAGCCAGGCGTGGCCCCACCCTCGCTCTGCCATGCCCAGGCCCCCTCCTTATTACCGATCTACGTGCGTGTGGCTCTGACCTCCAGTCCCCCTGTGCTCTGGCCAGGGCTGTGTGGACTGCGACCGCACCACCTGCCCGCCTTCCCGTGCTCCAAGGCTGGGGGTCTGGGGCCACGCGCTGCCCGCCTTCCCGTGCTCTGGGGCTGGGGGGCTAGCCTGGGGCGGGGCTTGAGGCCGTTAGCCGCAGTGGGGAGGTAGAAGGGCGGGGCCTCAGGCAGAAGGGGCGGGGCTGAGGCTAGCGCCACCCATGATGAAATCCTAATTCTGCTTCTCACCTTGCCTGGCTAGCAGGCTCCTTCAGTGGCACAGAGCTGCGGCTGCTGCTGCTCAGCAGGGAGGGAACTCAGTGGGGAACTAGATTTAAAACAGATCCAGGTAAAATACATTTTCCCCCAAGGTAGATGGACAACGACTCAGCAACAGGCATCTTGCAAAAGGACGGTGGTTCTCCCAGTTGGAAATGAATGTTAGACTCCTGCAGGGGGCACGACACACTTCAGTCAGGCATCAGGCTATTTTCTTTCCACTTAAACTGAATACTGTCACAATAAAGAACACCTGTTCGGGGATCTGCTTCCCAGCCAGAGGACTTCCTTTCTCTCAGTGGGGCCAATTTCACTGTTTTGGCTGGTTTCGCCATTTTGTTTTGCCTGAGTTGTTGTTTGCCCTCCATGTTAGTCCCCTTTCTTCATCGCCCAGTTGGCACTCTTTCTGAAGTTTGGCGGGAACTTGTAGCAGGAAATGGTCACGTGACTTGGAATAATCCGCCTGGCGATGGGAGGTTACCAAAGGACTGTGCACCCAGCGCCAAGTGCTGTCCGCCCGAGTGGCAGCCCAGTTCCATTTGCCTGTGCGCATCATCGGTACCTGTGGGACGACCTGTCAAGGTTCCTCCCACACTCTGAACTCTAGGGTACAGATGTGGGGACCTGCATGAAAACCTCCTAAGCTTACTTTTACCAGCTTAGGTTAAAACTTCCCCAAGGTACAAACTATTTTACCCTTTTGCCCTTGGATTTCCACTGCCACCACCAAACTTTATCTGGGTTTACTGGGAAAAGTAGTTTGGACACGTCTTTCCCCCCCAAAATCCTCCCAAACCTTGTACCCCACTTCCTGGGGAAGGGTTGGTAAAAATCCTCACCAATTTGCATAGGTGACCACAGACCCAAACCCTTGGATCTTAGAACAATGAAAAAGCATTCAGTTTTCTTACAAGAAGACTTTTAATAGAAGTAAAGGAATCACCTCTGTAAAATCAGGATGGTAGATACCTTACAGGGTAATTAGATTCAAAACATAGAGAATCCCTCTAGGCAAAACCTTAAGTTACAAAAAAGACACACAGACAAGAATAGTCATTCTATTCAGCACAACTCTTCTCAGCCATTTAAAGAAATCATAATCTAACACATACCTAGCTAGATTACTTACTAAGTTCTAAGACTCCATTCCTGTTCTGACCCCGGCAAAAGCAGCATACAGACAGCCCCAGACCCTTTGTTTCTCTCACTCCTCCCAGCTTTTGAAAGTATCTTGTCTCCTCATTGGTCATTTTGGTCAGGTGCCAGCGAGGTTACCTTTAGCTTCTTAACCCTTTACAGATGAGAGGATTTTTCCTCTGGCCAGGAGGGATTTTAAAGGGGTTTACCCTTCCCTTTATATTTATGACACGACCAAAGAAGGATTCCGACTTACCTGCCTATTACCTGATCCCGTCTTCATTGTGGCGTTGGTCCCGATTCCCTGTGCTGTCCTGAAAGGAGCCTGACTGCTGTCTCCTGGTGGCCCTTGTGGTTCCTGTCCGTGGTCCATAGCGTTCGTGTGTCTGCAAGACATGGTTATGTACAGAGTTATTTGATTTACTTGTTCCCTACCTATCTTGTTTTGGGGTCCCTGGCTTTATGCCAAACAACCGAGTTATTTTTCTTTTTTTGTTGAATAAATACATGTTTGTTTTTACTATACCTGCCTTTCCTTGTATCTCTGAGTGGGACAAAGCACCACCAGTGATAGATACAGTTGGGGGAAGGGGCCTGTAGAAGGGGGTTCTTTTGTAAACATTAGCTCCCTGGGTTAAGGCTATTACAGTAGTTTTAGCTTTCTCCGGTTAATATTGAAAGTTGTGGACTTGTCGCACTGCTGATTCAGGAGTTGCGGAATCTAGGATTTGTGTTTTTGCCAAATATCTCTAGTTAGGTTTGGATAACTCTGCAGGCTGCTGGGGGAACAATACCGTAAGAAGCAGTTTATAAACTGGATTCGTTAAAACCCTGGGCTGCCTGAGAGGGTGATAAAGAACAATGCTCAGTGACTAGGGTGACCAGATGTCCCGATTTTATAGAGACAATCCCGATTTTGGGGGCTTTTTCTTATATTCGCTCCTATTACCCCCCACCCCGTCCCGATTTTTCACACTTGCTATCTGGTCATCCTATCAGTGACAGCCCTGCTGTCAAATAAGGGACCAGGACAGCTGACGCCAGCTGAAAGTTCTCTCCCCAGAAATAAAAATTAAATTAAATTAAAAAAAACATTTCGGTGGAGACACGGGATCAAAATCATTTACTTCTCTCTGCTCATACTCTTCTGCTGCTGTTATTCACACTAAATATGAAAAGTAAACGTGATTTTTGATACAAAACACTGTCTGTGAGTTAGATGTGCACCCTCAGTAACATTTCTATCATTTGAGCCCTTTTTTTTATCAGCGCTTTCATGTAACGATTGCCATGGCAAAACTGTCGCTCCCCCTGTATGTAGGCTGTACGTTTTTGAACTGACGCTCCCTGGGCCTCACAGAGAGGGAAACAGGGAAATGAAAGGAGCAGCTCCCTTCTGCAGCATGAGTCTAGAATGATGCAGCTGGAGAGATACGGGGAGGAGTCATTAACCAGCTCAGAGTGAAACCACTTCTAGCTACCTTTGTAATCCTCACCCAGAGATTTGTCAAAGCAAATTGTACAGGACAGACAGATGCTCTCTCCCCTGAGCGACAATTTTTGGAGGGGTCTTTTCTGTCCCCTTTGTCTCTCCAGCTAAGACTATGGAACCTCCTGGGAAAGATAATGAAGAGCCTGAACTAAAGTTTGTTCGTCGAAAGGACGATATCACAGGTATTTCTGGGCAGCATTTTCATTTTTTATCAGCCTGATCACTTAGGTCCTTCCTTGTTTGTGGGAAACACGCTGCAGGGGTGGTGAAGGGGCATTGTCTCACCGTTCTGAAATGGAATTGGAGTTTGTATAACCAGATGTTCAAGCCATTTTGAAGCATGACAGCAAAGCAGAAACTTAAAATTGTTATGTAAATGACCTTAGTTTGAAATCTGCTATTGGGTGACTTTGCTCCTTGTAGTTTCCTGTTCAGCACACACGGCTCACTATAAAAAGCAGCCCCTAGGTGCATGCAGCATGCGTGGACACTCTTCTCCCACTTCTCTGGGGTGTCTGGAGAGAGGAATGGTAGGGAGAGGGGTGGCATTAGGGAAGCAGATGACGCCTTTAGAGCAGGGGTGGGCATAATTTGTGGCCTGAAGACCACATTTGGGTGGGGAAATTGCATGCAGGGCCATGAATGTAGGGTTGGGCAGGGGGTTGGGGTGTGGGAGGGGGTGTGGTGTGCAGGAAGGGGCTCAAGGCAAGGGGTTGGGGTGCAGGAGGGGTTGGGGTGCGGGCTCCGGGGTGGCAGCGGCATGCACTGGGGTCAGGGCAGGCTCCCTGTTTGCCCTGGCCCCGTGCTGCTCCTGGAAGCGGCCGGCACCACATCCCTGTGGCCCCTGGGGGAGGGCGGGGCAGAGGGCTCCATGCAGGCGAGGGCAGCGCGGGTACCTCCCCCGAAGCTCCCATTGGCCGCAGTTCTCCGGAGCTGCGGGGGGCAGTGCCTGCAGGCAAAGGCAGGGCACAGAGTCCTCTGCCCCCGCCTCCCCGCCAGGGGCCGCAGGGATGTGGTGCTGGCCGCTTCTGGGAGCAGCGTGGGGCTGGCAATCCTGCAGGCTGGATCCAAAGCCCTGACAGGCCAGATTCGGCCTGTGGGCCGTAGTTTTCCCACCCCCGCTTTACAGCCCACCTATGCTGTAGCCATAGATGTGGGGGGCGGGGATATGACCCCTTTTACGAGCCTGGGACTCTGCCCATTCGTGGCCAGGCTGGTGGATCAGAACACAGATCCTGCCCCAGCTAAGAAGTTGAAAGAGCGTATGAAAATGATCATTACTTTAAATTGAACTAATGTAAAAGTATTTGGGTCAAAAGATGTAAAGAGCCCTTTGTGAATTTCATACAGACAGAGGCGACAGTGAGGGGCATGCTGGGTCCCGTGCCCCCCAGATTTGCTGGTTGGCTTGTACTGAGCATTTTGTAAAAGAGACTTAAGCATACGGCAGACAGCTCAATGGAGACCGCTGTTCAACGTGTAGAGTAGTCAAAAAGCCAGGAAAATGTCAGGACATCTAAGGAATGGGATGGAGACTATGACTATTACGGGGGAGACATCAGACAGCGATGTTAAAATAGCTTTACAGGTTCTTTTTCTTAGCGCGCGGGACAGTCAGTCTGAAGAAACGCTGTATTATTGCTAGCTTTGTGATGCAATCTCTTTTGGGTGGAGCTGTTGCAAGTAACGGGAGAGTTTCCCTTTCCTGTACCTGACAATATTCTGTAGGGGGGGCTGTACATGCTCTGTGCATTTTTATGGCAGCCTAGCTGGCCTGAAGGAGCCAAAGAACCAGGAGGAAGAAGGCTCAGGAAGTCTGCGGTAGTGGGACTAGAACTCAGATCGCCCGACTCCCAATCTTTTGCTTTAACATCCTTTCTAAGTGGGAAAGCTGGGGAACAGGGAGGTCCTCAGGTCTTTGGGAAGGAGACAGAAGGCCCCTTTCCCCAAAGGGTAAAAAGAAAGCATGGTCTGAACCAAATAAGGAAAGCAGAAGGAGAAAATATTTAAATGCGTAACACCAGTTTTTCAAAAGCACCCCAGGGTTTTAAAAGTGTAAGTCCCATGCGTCCCGCTGAAAGTCAATGAGACTTGAGTCCCTAAATCCCTGAGGAACTTTTGTAAATATTAGTACCTAGACACATCCTGTGCCAGCTACTTCAGTGCTGGGTGGGGAGTGTGCAGAATCTCCCCGACCAAAGATCCAGACTTGATAAACACACTCAGTTTTGAGAGGATTTTTATGTTAATTCAGCTAGTGTCTCCTTGCTTGTCAGGTGATGATGATGATGTAATGAGGGTGGAAATGTCTTGTGGACATGCTACGGTTCCTGCTTCCTTAACAGCTTGGTGCCGAAGTCTGTTAGACCAGGTAAGAGAACACAGAAGGCCGTCAGAAAAGCCATACTACGTGTTTTTAATATATTTGGTTTCTTCCAGAGATATGTCCCTTGATATATTGAAATGTTCTGTCAAGTGGGAAAACTGTCTTCAACTGGTAATGTGGGGCATTCTGAGGCCTTGGCTACACTTGTGAGTTGGTGCACGATACAGGAGCCCCGGGCGCACTAGCTGACGCCCCGACCACACTGGCAAGGCACGTAGAGCGCTCTGACTCCACGGCTAGAGCGCTCCCGGTACTTCACCTCGGCGAGAAGATTACCGCCGGGTGCGCCTTGGCTACAACGCCCGGGCCTCAGCGTGGACGAGGTGTTGCATTACTGCGCTCTGATCGGCCTCTGGAAACGCCCCATCATCCCCTTAAGTCAAGGGGCCACTCTTGTCAGTGTTGTGAACTCGGCTGTAGGAATGCGGATGTGCCCTGTCAAAGCTCCGTTTCTGACAGCCGGCTGCTTATCTGCTCCGAGACAAAGCAACCATTGCTGTGGAATGGTGTGTGTGTGTGTGTGTGTGTGTGTGTGAGGCGGGGGGGAGGGGGAGTCTGCTGCTGTCTGAACTTACAAGACAGCATGCTGATATGCTCTCAGCCCCCCCAAAACCCACTCTCTCTCCCCCCCCATACACACAATACACTCCACCCCACCCCCCATTTGAAAAGCACCTTGCAGCCACTTGCGTGCTGGGATAGCTGCCCATAATGCACTGCTCCCAATGCCGCTGCAAGGGCCACAAATGTGGCCACGCCAGTGCACTGGCAGCTGTCCGTGTGGACAGACTGCAGGGCTTTCCTGACTGCGCTCGCCGAAGGCTGGTTTCACTCAAAGCGCTCTACAGCAGCAAGTGTAGCCAGGCCCTGAGACCATTTACTGTTATTCCCCTCCCATCCCCCACTTCCTTCCCCCCCCACCCCAGGAGAAATCAGTAACTACCTGTGACGCAAAGATCATTCTGTCCAGTGACAAGAGAACCTCAGAACATTCAAAGTCCAGATGCTATTTTTAAAGCCTTTGAGTTCTTTGAACCTTTTGAGTCTGCAAAATTGTGCTGGAAATGTGACAAGAGATCCAGCAGTTCCTGGGCTGGGTTGGAAAAGCTGTACGAACAGCCTTTTGAACATTGTGTTGGTACTTTGGGTTGTAATGATATTGTAATGCCAGGGGTACACAAAGCAATGAGGTGAGATCACATTATATACAAAACACTGAACACAGCCAGAGCCCTGACACAGCAGTCACTGACTTCCTTAGAGCCGGCAACAGGCAGCTCCACCTGCCACCCCACTTGCTTTCAATTCCCACTCCCTGCCAGCACCTAGAAGTCTCCCTCCCACTGACAGCCAGGTAAAAGAGGAACTCCGCCAAATGGAGAAGATGCGTGTAACTTTCCAAGTAGATATTCCAGCAGAATGGTGTGCTAGTGACAGGCCCAAAACCCAAAGATTCAGATCCATGTACAATTTAAGCTTAATGAGAATCTCTGAAGGAAGAGACATGTACCTCAATGTGTAGAACATATGTTAGAAAAACTTGCAATCCTGCATCTTGCAGGGGGTTAGACTAGATGATCCCTGCAGTCCCTTCTAACCTTATGGTTCTATGATTCCATGAATTTGGAAACACAAAAGTCCTCTCAAAATGCCATGCCCAGTTGCAGTTCTTTTGAATAGCCATAGACTCTACACTACTGATTACTTCTATTACACCATTTGGAAATTTTTGTTTTAGTCAACATCCATTTGGCATATCATCTGCCTTTGAATACTTTCAAAGGAAGATAAACCTTTCCAGGAATTATGACCTCTGCCAAATCATAGAATCCTAGAAGATTAGGGTTGGAAGAAACCTCAGGAGGTCATCTAGTACAATCCCTTGCTCAAAGCAGGACCAACACCAACTAAATTATCCCAGCCAGGACTTTGTCAAGACGGGTCTTAGAAACCTCTAAGGATGGAGATTCCCCCACCTCCCTAGGGAACCCATACCAGTGCTTCACCGCCCTCCTAGTGAAATAGTGTTTCCTAATATCCAACCTAGACCTCCCCCACTGCAACTTGAGACCATTGCTCCTTGTTCTGTCATCTGCCACCACTGAGAACAGCCGAGCTCCATCCTCTTTGGAACCCCCCTTCAGGTAGTTGAAGGCTGCTAACAAATCCCCCCTCACTCTTCTCTTCTTCAGACTAAACAAGGCCAGTTCCCTCAGCCTCGCCTCATAAGTCAATATGCCCCAGCCCTCTGATCATTTTCATTACCCTCCGCTGGACTCTCTCCAATTTGTTCACATCCTTTCTGTAGTGGGAGGCCCAAAACTGGACATAATACTCCAGGTGTGGCCTCACCAGTGCCCAATAGAAGGGAATAATCACTTCCCTCGGTCTGCTGGCAATGCTCCTACTAACGCAGCCCAATATGCCGTTAGCCTTCTTGGCAAAAAGGGCACACTGCTGACTCATATGCAGCTTCTCGTCCACTGTAATCCCCAGGTCCTTTTCTGCAGAACTGCTGCTTAGCCAGTCGGTCCCCAGCCTGTAGCGGTGCATGGGATTCTTCCGTCCTAAGTGCAGGACTCTGCATTTGTCCTTGTTGAACCTCAGATTTCTTTTGGCCCAATCCTCCAATTTGTCTCGGTCACTCTGGACCCTATCCCTACCCTCCAGCATATCTACCACTCCCCCTAGCTTAGTGTCATCTGCGGATAACACTGTGAATAAAATGGATACGTGCAAATTCTCAAGGGACAGAATGAAGTTTTTAGACCAAATTATTGATGAGACAGGGGTCAAAGTGGACCCAGAAAGTGTGCAAACAATAACTCAAGGTGAGCATAAGAATTTTAGAGACATACCTAGATCTTATGGACATGAATGACCCATGCAGGGAAGTACGCTACCTAACAGAGAAGTCAAAATCCTTGACTCTGCTCTCTTGAGGAACAAAAAGATCCTGGTACTGGAGACCTGTACAGAGCTAAGTACACTCAGAGATAAAATAAAACTTGAGCACCTTGCCACATTTAGTTTTCCTTAGCCCAAATAAACACCAGTTTCAGCCAATGCATTATCCCACGGACTTGATGTAGTCCTCCCTCAGATACAGGCACCAACTGTTTGCGGCACCGGTGGGTGCTCAAGCCCACCCCCCCGTCCCGGCCCTGCCCCCAGTCCAACCCCTTCCCCAAATCCCCACCCCGCCCCGCCTCTTCCTCGAGCACTCCGCATTCCCCCTCCTCCCCCGTCCCTCCCAGCACTTGCTGCCGCAAAACAGCTGTTTTGCGCGGCAAGCACTGGGATCTAGGGGGAGAAGCAGAGCCTCGGCATGCTCAGGGGAGGAGGCGGAGGCGAGCTGGGGCGGAATGGGGAGGGGAGCTGCCGGTGGGTGCAGAGCACCCACCAATTTTTCCCTGTGGGTGCTCCAGCCCCGGAGCACCCACGGAGTCTGCACCCATGCCTTCAGTCTTCTATAAATATGGCACCCAGAGGGACATGCCTCACAAATACTCCCCAACACACCTGCAGTGTGGCTCTCCCTTCCTCTAAAGGCTTAACCACACAGAGGTTTAACAAGTCTGCTACAGCCCCTGAGCTAACAGACATTGGTCAGGCAGCGGAGGCTCTTGCTTTTAGATGCAGAGGTTCCTGGATTCTGTTCCCCACTGCCAACAATCCACCCAGGAGCACTGCATTACAAGAGGCAGCCTGTAGTTGGCCCTGAGTTATATGGCTCCTGAAGATCAGGATGGGCTTCCCCAGCCAGGGGAATGCGTAACAAGAAGTGGATGAATGGCCCCCGAAAAGTTATGATCCACTGCAAAAAGGGATGGGGAAAAAGAACAAAAATTCAGATCATGCTATCAAGCCGTGTTGAGCACTTTCAGATGATCCTAACATAAATCAGTGTGTTGTTGAAGGGGCCCAGAGCAGCTATGCCGAAATCAACGTAAAAGCACATTCTCAAACTGCACGAGGACTACCGCGTTCTTCATGAGTCCTGCTTCCTAAATCTCAGTCTTTTGGTGCCGTGCGTGCTGGTTCAGTGAGCTAGTCTTAAGTTTAAGAAAGAAGGCAGGCTGAGTGGATGAGAACCTGAAGTTCCTCCACACCAAGGAGAGCATAAGGTGGATTAAACAGCCAACTGCGGCTGGAATTGCTCTTTGCAGTTTTCCAAGCTGTGCACATACAGAACAGATGAGAACAAAGCAGGAGACAGACAAAATAGGGAAAGAAATGTTAAATACTAAAAGAAAGAGTAATTTTATAAGTAGCCCCACAAAACAGCACACACGGCCAGAATGGAGACCACAATCAGAGTCAAAGCAATTTTTCTTCAAATCACTGATTCCCCCCCATTTAAATATGAGCTTTTCCCCGTGACTTTGTTCTTTTTGCTTCAGGAAATATTTCACAAATATACTCCTTTAAATACATTTATAAATATTTCACTTGGTGATGACTCAGTGACACATTCATAAACCTCAGATTAGCAAGTTATTTAAAAAAAAACAACCCAACCTTCACTTCCCATTAAGGTTATGACCATATATACTTCAACAAAGTGACAGAAATTAAGAGTTAAGCTGCTCCAGAAATCAGAGAAAGCATCATTTTTTTCTGACTGTTTTTAATCCCTTCCATCACTGGAATCACCACCTCCAGAATCTCATCAGTACCACTAGACCCAAGTTCCAAACAAGTAAACAAAACAAACAACTCTATTAAGATGGAGTTAACGCTGACCTTAAGAGGTGGTTTGTAATACGGCACAGGTTTCAAATTTCACAGCTTTGCCTCTTTTACTTCTCTGCTTTCCTGGCCTACAGGGTCACTTGAGGTTTCACTGCCCTGCTGATGTTAATGGGGAGAAATGTGGGAAGGAATGGTCCTATCCGGAAGTCCGTCGGAACGCTTTACTCACTGAAACAGAGCAACAGGACTTTGAAGAAAAACTTGCAATGTTTGCAGCTAAATATTACCATGACTTCAAAGAGGTGAGTACGGATCCCTACTGCTTCTCTCCTCTTTCACACCTCTGCCTTTGTTTTATTCCTGAATGCACCTTGTAGATAACGGTGAAGCTGAGCTGCTCCTGCTGGTGCTGTTGCAGCAGCTTCCATGTTGCGCCTTGACAGTGATGCTGCTGGTTACTGATCCAGGGCATCCCAAGGAGAAGACATCCTGTATCCAGCTGCTCCTCTGCCCAGCCTCACATAGCCCACATCCCTAACAGAGCAGGGGGACATTCAGCTTATTTATGCAGCTGGACATGTGCAGGAGATGGAGCTTAAAAAAAAACAGCCAACCATTTGGGAAAGTTATCTTCATACACAGCAGACAGAGAACGGTGTATCTCCTGAAAGGTGACCTGCAGAGGAAAGCACTATTTCAAGGGTCTCTGTACATTCCCATTCATGGGATGGTGCGCCTGACAACTCAAGTTTCCAGAACCTTCTGGAAAGCTGTGTCCATTGGGCCTCCACAAATGCCTTAGATAGGTTGATAGATTTTGTCAGACTTTGGTGTGCACTGTGCGTGCAGGGCTCTTAAGCCTAGAAAAACACCTGTGCTTACTCCCCTTCCATCTTCTTGGAGCTGGATTCATCTTTTCTGCCTTGGGGTGATCCATGCTCCAGCACAGTGCTCATTTGCCAGACATTTACCCCTCAAGCTTCCTGGAACGGCAGCCAGGCCTATCTTACTGGGGAAACCCTTAAGGCCAAGGCAGGCCCTCTTAAAGATAAAGATGCTGTGAAGGGCCCAGGACGACCCTTTTCAGCACCAACACCCATGTTCTTACAGTGGGCTAAGCCATCACCTCCAGCCTTGGCATCTGCACTGACCTCCAAGCAGCGTTCCAGTGCAGGGCTATGGAAGTCTCCCTAATGTGGGAGTCCCAGGTATGGCCTGGTTCATCTCCCACTAACCCTGTCCACTTCTGCTAGGGTTCAGTGCGAAGCCTCCTTTTAAGGTCCTGACTTCACCAACGCACATGTCCTTCTGTAGGCAGAGCTGTCCCTCAGCCTTTCAGCACAGGTCTCTCTAGGTGTCTCGAATACAGACAGTTCCAGGAGTAGCTAGGGAGAAGGGTTTCAGAGCGGGAACCGTGTTAGTCTGTATCAGCAAAAACAAATATGAGTTCTTGTGGCATCTTAGAGACTAAAAAATTTATTTGGGCATAAGCTTTTGTGGGCTAAAACCCACTTCATCAGATGCATGGAGTGAAAAATACAGTAGGCAGTTTATATATATTACCCTGTTGCCAACTCTGTCCGCATATCTATTCAGGGGACACCATCATAGGTCCAAACCACATCAGTCATGCCATCAGGGGCTCATTCACCTGCGCATCTACCAATGTGATATCTGCCATCATGTGCCAGCAATGCCCCTCTGCCATGTACATTGGCCAAACTGGACAGTCTCTACACAAAAGAATAAATGGACACAAATCAGACATCAAGAATTGTAACATTCAAAAACCAGTTGGAGAACACTTCAGTCTCCCTGGACACTCAATAACAGACTTAAAAGTGGCCATTATTCTACAAAAAACCTGCAGTTTCAAGGAGAAACTGCAGAACTGGAATTAATTTGCAAACTTGACACCATCAAATTAGGCCTGAATAAAGACTGGGAGAGGCTGGGTCACTACAAAAAGTAATTTTCCCTCTGTTAATATTCACCCCTTCTTGTCAACTGTTGGGAATAGGCCACTTACACCTTGATTGACTTGGCCTTGTTAGCACTGAGCCCCCCAGCTTCGTAAGGCAACTCCCATCTTTTCATGTGCTGTAATATATATACCTGCCTTCTGTATTTTTCCACTCCATGCATCTGATGAAGTGGGTTTTAGCCCACAAAAGCTTATGCCCAAATAAATTTGTTAGTCTCTAAGATGCCACAAGGACTCCTCATTGTTTTTAGGGAGAAGGGTGCACTCCTGTCAAGTAGGAGTTCACCACCGCTGTTTATGGAGGCCAGGGATCTACTGCTTAATATACTGCAAGCCACTCCTCAGGACAGGATTGTCCTATATATCAGCCATGGGCTTCTGGCTCCTGAGAAGGGGAGCTGGCTGACATCATAGGCTCCCGCTTATTTTGTCTGCTGCAGCAACTGGCACAGCCTGACTTGCAGCAGCTCAGCTCCCAATTTTTTGGTATCTGCAGCTTTGGAGAAAAGCTAAAGGGGGCCATGTCTTCTTATTCTGCACCTATGGACAACAATCTACTCCCCATCCCCACACAGACCCAGAGATAGCGAGCTATGGGGAGTTTGCTTTAACCACCCAGCTCCCTTGGCTGTAATCGTTACAAATGTTTCCAATCTGCACTGGGCTTCCAGGAGCTAGCTGACATCCATGACCTCAGGAATAAGTGGGAAGCAAGCTTCACATCAATGTGCAGGAGCTCAAGGTCATGCACTGGGCCAAATAATTCTCTCCCCAAGGCCAAGTTGTTCACACAAAACCACAGCAATGTACGATGAGCAAGGCAGAGCTCACTCTCTAGCACTGTGTGAAGACAATATGAGACTCTGGCATTGTCTGCAGCCAGAAGAGAAGAATGTGCAAAGAAATTCTCAGCAAAGCAGCTCAACCCCAGCACAATTGATCTCTGAAGGTGTCACTGAAGACCTACCTCCTCAGCAGGCAGGGAACGCCAGACAGAAAGTTCTTTGCCTCCAGAGAGAATTCCAAGTGTCCCCTCTGTTTATAAGCAGGCAGGAGCAAGCAATCCCTAATAGATGCTTTCCTCCTGGACTGGAGCAAGGATCTGCTGTATGCATTTCTTCCAGTTCACCCCATCACACTGGCCATTCAAAAGGTCCACCAAGACAAAGCAAGGCTCATCCTGATTGTTGGAGCATGGCCAAGGGAGCAGCGACATACTTACCTTCCAGAGTTGTGCTGGGAGCCCCACAGTCCGGGCCTTTCTCTCAGGATCTTTATCCCAAGGGACAGCTGAGTTCTCCATATCAATCTGGAGGCTTCACCCCTGGCCGCATGAATAATCATACGCACTGCTCAGGTTGATCTATGTTAGGTCAACTTACAGCCGCTGCATTAATTACTGTGGTGGTTGATGTCCACACTACCCTCCTTCTGTTGGTAGTGCACGACCTCACCAGGAGCGCTTCCACCGACTGACAAGAGGCAGCGTAGGGGGCTGAGAGCCAGGGCGCTCAGCTCTGCATAGCTCCCCGCCAGGAGCCCAGCTGGCCCCCCAGCTTCTCGCCTTCCTGCTCCTAGCCAGGAGGGGGGAAGCCTCCCAGGACTTCTCGCCTCCGGCGGGGAGATCCGCACCCAGAGTCCAGTCGGCTGCCGTGCTCCCGGCAGGAAGTGGATACCTGGGACCCTGGTGGGCAGCAGAGCTCCCAGTGGGGACTAGGGAGTCTGGGTGGCAGCCCAAGCTGGGAGCCTGGGTGGCAGCCTGGCTTGGAGCGGAGACCAGCAGAACTGTGAAATTGCCAAGAATGACAGCCAATGGCCGATGTAAGGAAAGCAGTGTCTACACAGACACTGTGTCGCCCTAGCTGCACCGACATAAGCCCTATGCCTTTTGATGAGGTGGTTTTATTATGTCAGCATAGCAAGGGAGTTACATCAGCAGGAGGGGCATTTCAGTGTGTACACCTCCACTGTTTTGTCAACAAAAAAGTCAGCTTTTGTTGACAAAACTGTATAGTATAGAAAAGGCCTAAGACTTGATGTTCTTGATATTTCTGTGGCAAATAATCAAAAACAATAAGTGTTTCTGGAGAGGAAAATACCCTTTCAGGCCTTCATTATAAGTCATAAAGAAGTCAAAAGGGCACTGTGGTGGTGTGGGACTCACCCCTGCAGCACCTCCTGCTCGTCTCTCAGGGAATTAGCTCTTCCGGCCTCTGGAGCACCCTCTGCAGGCTGCTGGCCCCCACGTCCTTCTTGGACCCCGGTGCCCCTTTTACCCAGGGTGCTTCCCCCTGATAGTTCCCCCACAGATCTCTCGGTCTCCCCTCCCTGGGGAACCCCCACCCACTATCCCCACCTCAGCTCAGTCTTTGGCTACTGCCAGTCACCGCTGAGCCCCCGCACACTGAGGTGGACTGCAATGTATAAGCCAATCATCACAGGCAAGGGGGGTTTGGACCTGCTGCCTCTGCCTACCCATGGGCCTCCCCCCTGCAACCCCAGTACCCTTTTCGGCTTTACACTAGGCCTGCAGCCTAGGGGGTTTCCAGGCTGAAGCTCCCCAGCTCCTCCGGCCTTCCCCCAGCCCTGCTCCACCTTAGGTACCCTTGTCTGCTCCCCAGCAGCCAAGCCCATCTCCCTCCCCAGCTAGAGGAGACTGTCTGCTCCTGGCCCACTGCCCTCTTATAAGGGCCAGCTAAGCCCTGATTGGGGCATGGCCACAGCTGAGCCTGCTTCCCCCCAATCAGCCTGGGAACTGCTTGCTCCCAGCCACAGGCCCCTCCTGGGCTGTTTTAAGCCCTTTAAGGCCGGAGCGGGTGACCACCCCGCTGCAGGCACACACTCATCTTTATGGGTGATCTGTAAAATGGGAAGGAACTCCAGAAGTGATGTAAATACCATTTTGTGTCACTTTCTTTTTGAAAAGGATGGAGTAACATTCTCACTCACGTCTGAAATTTGTTTTTTCTCTAAGTGTCCCAACTGCAAAAGCTTTGTGGAACGCCGTGATCTGAAAAACCTGAGGGTGGTCTGTATCCTCTGCCGTTCACTGAAGGGGGAAGTCTTTGAGTTCTGCTGGCAGTGCCTGAAGCCCTGGAAAGGTGCTGGAGCACCCTCGGAGAGGTGTGAAAATGAGGGATGCAAGAACCAGTCCCTGGAAGTCTTAGCAAACTGCAAGCTGAAGGATCTTCCAGGAAGTGAAATAAAAAACTGTCCCTCCATCCGTGCTTGTCCCACCTGTGGGCGACTCATTGAGCACATAGAAAAGTGCAAATATATTGTATGTCCACAATGTCAAGTTGAATTTTGTTTCGCTTGCCTTGAAATTGCTCGTAACTGCCAAGCCAGCAAAGGTGGTGCCTATTTTAAATACTGTGCAAAGCCACTAGCTCCAAAACAAACACAAATTCCGGTATGGGCTCAGAAATAAGCAAAATTGTTCCAGCCACACAGGCCAGGGAGATTGGGAAAATGCCCCAGGGTCAGTACCCAGCTCCACGCAGTACTCCCGAATGCTACGTTATCCCTCCTGTCAAATTAAGCTTGATGGACAGATAAGAGATTGATCGAGAGACAGGACAAGCCCATCCCCTCCAATGACATTTTTCCAGGAAGGATAGTGTGTGTTGGGGGGGATATTATAGGTCTGCTACACCTGATATTTAAGCCATATGTGAAAAAAGAAAAATGCTTGTAATCTAAAATTTATATGCCATTTTTGTAGCTTGTGTATGATACTGGAGAACCCATGTAATTAACAGATACTCAGATTTTGCTGGTTCATAAATTCATAATCATAATTGTATTTCCCCTCTCTACAAGGTGGCTAAGACTGAACCAAACTTGAATAAAACCAAATACAAATGTTTTTGTTTTCATAGGCTTAGGATAAAGAGGTTCGATCTTGGCTTTTAAAGTATTTTGTCTAACTGAATGAAAAACCACTCTTTCTGTGCAGTCCTCCAACCTTCCCCACAGGGACAGGGGCTTGTGAAACATGTCCAGCTTTTCACACACAGTACTGCAATCTAACACGCACAACCTGGAGAGTCCCTCTTGAACCCAGTATTAATCAATCTTACTCTTTTCATGGGTAAGAAAGCTCAGGCTTGCCATTCATTGGGAATAGCGGGGCTGGTTAAGACATACCAAACATACCAAATTTCTAAATATAACCCATTGTGAAGCTGTGAATAAATTGGTCTATGTACAATGTGTTATGCTGGCCTCACTGTGGAAGTAAACTTATGGGTCTTCTTTATTCCAGTACAGCAATATTCTCTGTTCAATGTTAGAAGAACGTGGTTCTTAGATATCCACTACTGTCACATGATAGTGGACTCTTCATAGTTAAGACTGTAGTTAGCATTTCACTGCAAGACGGATTTTGATTTGCTTTGAAATGCCAAAAAAAAATTTCTTGCTCTCAGAGGTTTAGCGTTAAAGCTCATTGACAAATTAATTGACTCCTGTTCTGAAAACGTTGAATAAATTGAATTAGATCTCTGAGATTTTAAAATGACACTTCTAGGAAGTTTTGGTGAAATGTAACGTTTGTGCCCGTCTACTAGCAGAATGCTGTCTGCTCATAGTATGCTTGAAATTGTGTGAGGCAAGAGGATAGGGGTCTGGAACACATGACTTATGAGGAGAGGCTGAGGGAACTGGGATTGTTTAGTCTGCAGAAGAGAAGAATGAGGGGGGATTTGATAGCTGCTTTCAACTACCTGAGAGGTGGTTCCAGAGAGGATGGTTCTAGACTATTCTCAGTGGTAGAAGAGGACAGGACAAGGAGTAATGGTCTCAAGTTGCAGTGGGGGAGGTTTAGGTTGGATATTAGGAAAAACTTTTTCACTAGGAGGGTGGTGAAACACTGGAATGAGTTACCTAGGGAGGTGGTAGAATCTCCTTCCTTGGAAGTTTTTAAGTTCAGGCTTGACAAAGCCTTGGCTGGGATGATTTGATTGGGGATGGGTCCTGCTTTGAGCAGGGGGTTGGACTAGATGACCTCCTGAGGTCCCTTCCAACCCTGATATTCTATGATTCTATGATACGACTAGAACTGGTCAGATTTTTTTCTTCCTGTGCAAAATTTCACCACCACAAAAAAATTCATTTTTTGTCAACGTTTTCTGCTAAACATTTCATTTTGTGAAAAACTGAAAAATTAAACTTTTGAGGTTTGGGCTGAGAACTTTTTGGTTTTCAGTGAATAAGTTTGTAATTTTCCACAGAAAGGAGACACATTCCATGGAAAACTCAGGTTGGTTGAAAACCCAATTTTCTGTCAAAAAACAGTTTTGACCAAGAATTTTTGACCATTCCTAGATAACTCCACGCCTGCTCACCATTGCTTTTGGTCCATGTACACACTTAGGAACACAGGAGATAAAAGCTATCTACATGCAGAGAGATTGGATTTAGACAATGATTCATGCCACACGGGGATTCTAAGTGCAGGTCTAGTAAAATATTAACGGAACTCTCATTATTTGAAAATTAGAAATGATTCTCTACAGCTGTAGTCTACAGTCAAAAGGACGAACAGGATTTATTCCCATAGTTCTAGAGCCGGCAAGGTCTTTCAAGGGCAAAAACAAAAGAGAGTGGGGTGATGCTTTGCTTGTGCAGAGAGCACAAATCTACACATATCAATGACCAATCAAATATACAGTCAATTTTGATGGATAGTTTTCAAACAATTTTAGAGCTTCTAGGGGCATATGGATGTTATTGTTTATAGCCAATATTAAGTTACCACTAACTCTTACAGTGTAATGCTCTGTTCACTCCATCCAATTTGTTTAGCTCCCCATTCAAAGAACTTAAGCTCATGCTTCCTCTTATTTACAAATACTTTAATTCTTCATTTCTTTGCTTTTAAGACATCATATATCTTATATTGCTCAAATATATATCGGATACAGTATAATAAATGTGTGTTTCAGCACAACATTGTTGTCACTTAGTATCCTTAACTTTTTTAAATCGGTTTTGTTTTAAGTAATACAGTAGTGTCACATAATGATTTTTCTCTCTCTTTTTCCGCCCACAAATTGTGCCATTTCCCAAGAAAAAAATAAACTTGATTCAAAGTGGTTATATAATTGTCTTGTAGACTTAACAGGTTTTTAGAGAAATGTGTGAATCTCAGCCGGTTTAGAAATTCAGACACAAAAATACAGAAGTGTCCCAGCCACACTATTATTGACAAAGTGCTACTTTCTCAGTTTTACCATATAATTATGAAATAAATCAACAGGAATATAACTATTGTACTTACATTTCCGCGTGTAGCGTATAGAGCAGTGTAAACAAGTCGTTGTCTGTATGAAATTTTAGCTTGTCCTGACTGCGCTCGTGCTTTTTATGGAGCCTGTTGGAAAACAAGGTAAATATCTGGGTGAGTGGAGGTACCCCCGGAAGACCTCTGAGTATCCCCAGGGCTACACATGCCCCTTGTTGAGAATCACTGCTGTAGTGAACGTAGACTCTTTGACCCATGCCCCCGAAGCCTGACCCCTTCTGCCCTGTCCCAGTCCTAGTCTCCACTACACCCGTGGCTCCTCGCCCCCTCTCAGTCTCCTCATTTAGCCAGCTCCAGTTTCCACTCCTGAGGTTTCTGATCCCAGTCTCAATCCTCCAGATTCCTCACCCCAGTCCCAGTCTCCCCACCTTGCCATTCCCAGTCCCCACTCCCAGTCCCCAGCTCCTTGTCCCAGTCTTAGCCCAGCCATTTCCAGTTCTCCCCGCATATCTCAGCTCCTTGTCCGATCTGCCTCCCCTCCTGGTAGGGTCACCAGATGTCGATGTTCCCTGTAAGCCGTGCAGTCACGCAGCAGGCTCTCAAGGGCCACGCAGGCAGGGGGGAGAGGTGCCACTCCTCCAGCCCAGCCTGGCCCCACCGGAGCTGCCGGGGAGAGGAGCCCCTCCCTTGGCCCAGCCCAGGCCCGCTGTAGCTGACAGGGACAGGAGCCCCACCCTCAGCCCAGCTCAGCCCCCCATTGCTGATGTGACTGGGGAGAGGTGCCTCTGACCTGGCCCCGAGCTGCTGGGGCAAGAGAGGGGTGGAGGGAGTCCTCTCTTCCCACCGCAGGCCCAGGACAGCCTGAACCCCAAACCCCTGATCCCCCGCACCCTGACCCTTTGTCTCGGCCCTGAGCCCCCTTCCACACCCCAAACTCCTCATCCCCAGCCCCACCCCAGATTCTGTATCCGCAGCCAGACCCCTCATCCCCCCGCACCCCAACCCTCTGCCCCAGCCCCGAGCCCCTTCCCACACTCCGAACCCCTCGGCCCCACCCCCACCACATGAATTTTGTTATGGGCACTGATAGGAAGGTGATGAGTCACACATCGCCTCCATATTGTGCGCATAACAAAATTCATTCCACACATGGACGTAAAAAATTAGAGGGAACACTGCCAGATGTCTCAATTTTATCAGGACCATCCCGATATTAGGGGCTTTGACTTATATAGGCAACTATACCCCCCACCCTCCCAAAAAGTGTGCTGATTTTTCACACACACTTGCTTTCTGGTCACCCTCCCTCCTCCAGTTCTTTCCCCCCTGCCCAATCCCCTCACCACCACTTCCCTCCCTGGCTCCCAGACAGAGTCTCATTGCCCAACCACTCCCCATCTCTGTCCCTAACTCCAGTCGCTGCCAGCCTCCCGTCCCATTTCTTGGCAAATCAGCAGAGATCCCGACTGTGCCTTTCTCAGGCTTGCTCAGAGGTGTAAATATCAGTGTCTACAGAACTTGCTGCTAAAGGACCCCAGATGAGTCTCCAGTTGGGACAGGGGCACTATCTGAGGGCAGGGGACAATACCAGGCTATACAGAAGCCAGCACTTTGGTGAGATTAGGATCCACTGATCATCACTCCCTTTTAAGAGCCATAACCATAGCCCTATGAGCATGCCTGCTCTCAGAGGTGTGCGCACCCACTAGCAGTCGGTGTGGAGTCCCCACAGGTGGACATTCTGTGGTCCCATCGTCTCGCTGGGCTAGCGTGCACACACAGAGGCATAACTCCAACACTGCTTCCTGATGGCACCTGTGTTCGTAGGTGCAGACCCAATGGTTGCTCTGGGGCTCAAGCACCCCCCAAAAAATAAATAGGGGGTGCTCAGCACCCACAAGTCACCAGTATGTGGCAGGAGCACATACATGGTGCACAGTGAACCCAGAAGGCAGAAAGCACCCACCGGCAAAAATAAAACTCAGCACCTGTGCTAATCTTCATTTCCCAAATGCTGGAAAAACAGAAGAGGGGTGTGAAGGTGTCAAGGTTCCTTCCTCACTCTGAACTCTAGGGTACAGATGTGGGGACCTGCATGAAAACCTCCTAAGCTTACTTTTACCAGCTTAGGTTAAAACTTCCCCAAGGTACAAACTATTTTACCCTTGGACTTCCACTGCCACCACCAAACTTTATCTGGGTTCCTGAGGAAACGTAGTTTGGACACATCTTTCCCCCCAAAATCCTCCCAACCCTTGCACCCCACTTCCTGGGGAAGGGTTGGTAAAAATCCTCACCAATTTGCATAGGTGACCACAGACCCAAACCCTTGGATCTTAGAACAATGAAAAAGCATTCAGTTTTCTTACAAGAAGACTTCTAATAGAAGTAAAAAGGAATCACCTCTGTAAAATCAGGATGGTAAATACCTTACAGAGTAATTAGATTCAAAACATAAGAGAATCCCTCTAGACAAAACCTTAAGTTACAAAAAAGACACACAGACAGGAATAGTCATTCTATTCAGCACAACTCTTCTCAGCCATTTAAAGAAATCATAATCTAACACATACCTAGCTAGATTACTTACTAAGTTCTAAGACTCCATTCCTGTTCTGACCCCGGCAAAAACATCACACAGACAGCCCCAGACCCTTTGTTTTTCTCCCTCCTCCAAGCTTTTGAAAGTATCTTGTCTCCTCATTGGTCATTTTGGTCAGGTGCCAGCGAGGTTACCTTTAGCTTCTTAACCCTCCACAGGTGAGAGGATTTTTTCCTCTGGCCAGGAGGGATTTTAAAGGGGTTTACCCTTCCCTTTATGTTTATGACAGAAGGTCTGGGTGTTTCAGTGCCACGGAGGTTTAGGGATGTGTACAACCCAAAGTTTGCCACGGTTGCACGGTGTTTACCTCACATCCTCACTACAGCAAACCTGCCAACCTTAACAGAGCAAAAACCAGTCTGCCTAAAATGCATGTACAGGTGTGTGAGGTGTGCTGGGGTGTGACACAGGGAGAGCAAGAGCTGCGTGAGCAGGAGGCTTGGAGGTATAAAAGCTGACTGGACTGAGGGGGAAATGGGCCAAGGTGGGGAAAGTGATTAAGTGTGGAAGGGGGGAGGCCAGAACTGATTGTACTGAGAGCTGAAAATAGACTGATTATGTGCAAAGGGCATGGGTCCTCTACCCCCTCTGCACCTCTTTCCCTGCTCACCCCCCTCTACGTCGGTCTTTGTCCTCTTAGCCATCTATGCCCCAGCTACTGCCTCTCTCTACCTCCTGCTCTTGCCAGCTCCCTGCAGCCTCTCTTCCCACCCCCTTGTCTCTGACCCACAAAACCATTTTACTTTCTCCACCTCCAACATTTCACCCTGCCCCTCCAACCAAATCCCCAGCATTCATCTCTCTCCCCCCTGCCACTTTTCACACCGCACCTAGCTCATCACCCTGCTCCTGTCTCTTACACACAACACACTCGATAATACAACCCAAAATGTATCCGTGCTCTCGGTGCAAGACAGGAAATGGGGAGGCACTTCTGAAACGTTGAGACACCGCTGTGAGAGGACACGCGAGCTCCCTGTTCAGGTCTATGCTGAGCTGCTGTACCAGCCAGGTGGACATGAGACAGATCTCGACTTTTAAATGCCTCAGATTGTCCAGTATGGGTACAACGGATGAGGAATCAGGCATTAGGCCCTTTTCTTTGGCCTGAACAGAGAATCTCTTCCACTTTTGGATACAGACTTTTAAAGAGGACGTTTTTTCTAGATAATAAAAGAATTGCCCGGGCTTGAGAAGACCAGGTTAGGACAATGGACATGAGCATTTTATAATTCATGCTGCTAGCCAGGGAGACTCCAGAGAGGAATGGAGAACCAGGCTTCCCCCCCGCTTCGGGGAAAAGGCCTGAGACAGAAACAGACACCATGGAGCTTCCTGAGAAAAACAGATGCAACTCCGGAGGATCAATGACCTATGCACTGAGAGAGACAGCACCACAATTAGACCCTGTTTTATTGCACCCCAGAACAGCCCCCTGCTTGCCAAACTTGTTGGCTTGGCTCACTGGGGACCCAAGGTAGAAACATAAGAGCAAATGGCCCCTGCATTGTCCTTTAAGTGTTGGTAGCTGGGTGACTATCTGAAGCCATTGTTCTTTGACATGCAGACATCCTCTTCCTGGATTAACCCCATTTATTCATGCAGTAACACACCCCTTCACAATGATCAGACAAACATAGGTAAGCCAGGATACCCCACGGCTACTGAGGCACTGGGGAAAGGATCTGAGGGGCAGAGCGCATCTGCATAGATGCACCTACTCTGCCTAGGCAGTCAGCAGACAGACCTGCTTTGCCACAGTGAGGGGGGCCAATGGGAAATGGGAGCAGGGAAACCACAGGTGGATGAATATCTGGTTTTTGATGGAGAGAAATGCAGTTTATTTGGTGCGTTTAGCGGAGGGGTGTTTGGTATTCAAATGGCACAAAGGCAAGCGTGAGGTATGCGTACTATAGGGCACATTGGGTTTTAAATGCTCAGTACAAGCCCCTGGGCATTCTGAAGGAAAAGCTACTGTGGTTACTGTGCAGACATGAACCTGCATAGCCCCGTGAGCCCACAGAAACCCCCCTGAGCGTCCCAAGAAGCTTGGCCTTGGCCTGGATAATTGCATTTGTGGGCCTCCGCCCTTGGGGCTGTGTCACAAGCCGGGGAACTCCAGGCTTCCGCCCGTCTCTCTACAGGCGTGTCCAAAATTAATGTTTGTTCATGGTGTCACCGTTCTGATAAACAGCTCTAATTCCTGGAAACGCTGCCCCAGCCAGCGGGGAAAATGAAACTTAAAACTTATTTTCATTTTTCTCTTTTTGTATTCGTAGATTAGATCTCCCCTGCCACGGTTCACCGACCAGAGCTGCATCAGGAAGGAAACAACTGGCTGTAATCGAGCACCGCTGCCTGTAGCCATGTTGCAATTTGTTTTTTAAAAAATGAGCTTTTATTCCCTAGGCCACTTTAGCAAACTCATGGGGTCCTTAGGCAAAGCTCCTCGGAAGCCAATAGGATATTTTTGCCTGAACACGGAGTGTCGGATTTGTCCCTGAGTGAGAAAGACTTGGCAGGGACAACAGTCACATTCAAAACTGATTGTCTTACTTTTATTTGCAGGGGCTCAGGGCACCGGTTTCTAAAGATTGAGGGGGCAGCTGGGACAGCAGAGGAGGGAAAGACACCTGAGGCTCAAGCCTTGTCCACACTGCACAGCTGTGTCCGCAAAAGGCAGCTTTTGCCGACAAAACGGTGGAGGTGGACACGTTGCAAAGCTCCTTTTGGAGGCAAAACTCTGCTGTTTTCTGACAAAATAAAACTACCTCGAGGAGAGGCATCGAGCTTTTTGCGGCAAAGTTAAAGCAACAAAGCATCAGCGTAGACACCGCCATTTGTTATATCGCCAGAACTGGCCTCCCTCAGTATCCCACAATGCCCACCGTGACCGCCCTGCTCAGTGTTTTGAGCTCAGCTGTCCGACAGGCACGCGCCCCCTCCCCTTTCAGAGCTCCGGGAACACGGGCAGCGGGTATCCTTACGTAGGCAGGGGTATGCTGTGCCTTCCCAAACAGCCTAGCGTGGCCCTGCCCACACTCCTCCCCCAGGCCAGGCCCCCTCCTGCAGTTCCCAGAGCGCTGTGCCTTGGCGAGCCCAGGCTGGCTGGGGCTGGCTGGCCTGCCTCCCGCAGGGAGTCAGAGCGGCTGGTGCTGGGGCCATGCCACCCGGAGGCTGGCTGAGCCGCCCAGAGCACCGAGCCTGGGGCCTCACCCCCTGGTCGTCCAGAGCTGGGGCCAGGGGCTGTGGTGGGGGTGCTCTGAGCTCCTGCAGGGGAGGAGGGACAGAAGGGGGGGCATACGAGGCAGGGTCTTGGGCACAAGGGGAGGGGCTGGGGGCTAGCCTCCCCCAACGGCCTTGTCACCGGCCACCCATGAGCTCGTTTCTATTTTCCGCTGTCCTGCAAAATACTGTTCAGAACGGAGAGGGGTTTTGGTCACACTGCTTTGTCCTTTTGTGCAAAAAGTCCGAAGAGCTTAAGACCGTTTGGCTCAGCAGAGTCCTTACTTTTGCAAAACAAGGTCCTGCTGTCTTGTTAATACCAGCTCAAACCAAACCCATGCTCACGCCAATCTCAGCTAACAGCTAAAATCATATTGAAGCCTTTCACCAGTGTTAAACCTGTATCTACAGCATCACCCAGCTCTCCCCCCAAGGCCAGGCCCGAGAGAGCTGCCCCAGCATCCACCCCAATGACTGCTCTGGAAGACATTTCTTAATGGCTGTTTTTACGGCTCAGTAATGCAGACGTTGTTGCTTTAAAAATGCATCACAAACAGTGAAAGTGAAAGCTTCAGAGACTTGGTGGTGAGGAGAAGGGAATGCACTGGCTCAGTTGCCAGCTGACCGAAGAGCAGTGAGGATGTCTATCGTGTTCCAGGTGTTTGTAGATGGGTTGGAGGGCAGAAGAAGAACCATAGATGTGGCAAATAAAGAGCAGGAATTCAACAATATGACCATTGACAAATTCATGGAGATGGTGGCAACCAAACTCCTGAAGAAGCCAGGTAAGTTGTGAGGAAATAAACGTACTTTAAAACTGAGCAATTATTGTTTGAGAGAGCTCACTGTCTGAGACGTATTTTGCATTTGGATAATTATACACCATCCAGCAGAACAACATTTTGGCAACGTCAGTTTCCATTATTGTAAGAGACTTGTGATTTTTTTTTAAATTAGTTATTTCATCTACAGACAAGTCAAGCAGCTAGAAATCATTTTCTTGTATGTTTAGTTATTTAGCTTTTCGATCCAACAGTCCAAATAAGAAATGGCAGAAAAGCAATTGTTTAGAGATCCACTGTGCTAACTCTCCCTTTATTTTATCGCCAGGTAACCAACAATTTAGTTTGCTGTACGCTAACCAACAAGTGGAAAAAGGGAAGAAATTTTCAGATTACCTCATCAGAAACAAGTCTATCTTCGTCATGGTTACGCAGCTGCCTGGAGGAGGGGGTAAAATGTTGACTTCCATGAAGGACTTGTCAGTTTTCACATAGAAAATGATGTCCATCTGTGTCTACCCTGGACTGTGGTGGGCTCCTGCACAGGCAAGGGTTTGGTTATCATTTGCCTGGAAAGAAACCAGAGAGGGGAAGGGTGGTGAGCCTCCAGGGTCACTGCAACACTCAGAGCTCAGCACACTAGTGGGGACACCTGGCCATCACTGCCAGTCCACCAAGACACCAGGTTGATAAACATGAGGATCCTGCTGTCTTTCCTTTCCCTTGTGTGTTCCTTTCCATCCCCTGCTATCTTCCGCCTGTCCTATCTCTGTGTGTGTGTGTCTTTGAGCTGATCCTGTAACCAACTGCAAGGCATGACATCAGCACAATGGCATAAGAGAGCCCACTCAGTGAAGGACTGGTGAAGAAAAGGACCTGCCCAGACCAGCCAGATGATGACCAGGACCGGGAAAGTGAGTCAGGTCTAGAGCAACAGCTATCCTGAGCAACTTGCCAGCCCAGAGCATCTAGCCATGACAGATCAGCTGTCCTGTGTCCTGAAAACGCCGACACAAAGCCGTATTTCTCCCACTTCTCCCACCTTACTATCGGTTCTCTTCCTCCGCTTCCTTTTGCATCTGTTTTGTTAAAAGCAGGAAAAGTAACCACAAAACTCACAGCTCTCAACAAAAGAATATTTCACCAGTATCCTCTCTGAAAAAAGGGACTTCAAGTTTTGTTTACAATTGTTTTGCTTAACACTCACTTTCAAAATCGTTTGTCTTGTTTTGAATTCTTTTATGGGGTATCCTGCTTAATAAATTTCCAAGTTGCAGCGTGAGGATTCTATTGTTTGCCAGGGGGCAAAGCAGCCTGAGGTTTCCGTACTCTCAACCCTGCTTAACTGTTTAACATTGTCAGAGGACAGTTTTGTGTCTCTCTGGCCCCTTTAGTATGCTGAAATTAACAAACTAGCAAGCTGTGGGGTGGGGCTGTTAGGGTCCATGCCCGGACCTAACCTCTTTTCTGCTTGCCCTCCAGGGCAGGGCTGTCCTTAGGATTTATGGGGCCCTATGCAGTATTCTTAAACTGGCGCCCCTCTGCCCGAGGCAGCCTGGGCTCACATGTCTGTTTTAGATAAGGGTGGTCTTTTGAAGGATGTATTTAAAAAACTATATGTCGGAAGATCCAAGCATTTAAGGCTAAAGAGGAATACTCAGTTTGTGCATCCCGGACGACTGGAAAAATGTAGTGCCCATCTTTAAAAAAGGGAAGAAGGAGGATCCTGGGAACTACAGGCCAGATAGCCTCACCTCAGTCCCTGGAAAAATCATGGAGCAGGTCCTCAAGGAATCAATTCTGAAGCACTTAGAGGAGAGGAAAGTGATCAGGAACAGTCAGCATGGATTCACCAAGGGCAAGTCATGCCTGACTAATCTAATTGCCTTCTATGACGAGATAACTGGCTCTGTGGATGAGGGGAAAGCAGTGGATGTGTTGTTCCTTGACTTTAGCAAAGATTTTGATACGGTCTCCCACAGTATTCTTGCTAGCAAGTTAAAGTATGGGCTGGATGAATGGACTGTAAGGTGGATAGAAAGTTGGCTAGATTGTTGGGCTCAACGGGTAGTGATCAATGGTTCCATGTCTAGTTGGCAGCCGGTATCAAGTGGAGTGCCCCAAGGGTCGGTCCTGGGGCCGGTTTTGTTCAGTATCTTCATAAATGATCTGGAGGATGGTGTGGATTGCACCCTCAGCAAGTTTGCAGATGACACTAAACTGGGAGGAGAGGTAGATACGCTGGAGGGTAGGGATAGGATACAGAGGGGCCTAGACAAATTAGAGGATTGGGCCAAAAGAAAGCTGATGAGGTTCAACAAGGACAAGTGCAGAGTCCTGCACTTAGGATGGAAGAATCCCATGCACCGCTACAGACTAGGGACCGAATGGCTTGGCAGCAGTTCTGCAAAAAGGACCTAGGGGTTACAGTGGACGAGAAGCTGGATATGAGTCAGCAGTGTGCCCTTGTTGCCAAGAAGGCTAATGGCATTTTGGGCTGTATAAGTAGGGGCACTGCCAGCAGATCGAGGGAAGTGATCATTCCCCTCTATTCGACACTGGTGAGGCCTCATCTGGAGTACTGTGTCCAGTTTTGGGACCCACACTACAAGAAGGATGTGGAAAAATTGGAAAGAGTCCAGCAGACGGCAACAAAAATGATTAGGGGACTGGAACACATGATTTATGAGGAGAGGCTGAAGGAACTGGGATTGTTTAGTCTGCGGAAGAGAAGAATGAGGGGGGATTTGATAGCTGCTTTCAACTACCTGAAAGGGGGTTCCAAAGAGGATGGATCTAGACCGTTCTCAGTGGTAGCAGATGACAGAACAAGGAGTAATGGTCTCAAGTTGCAGTGGGGGAGGTTTAGGTTGGATATTAGGAAAAACTTTTTCACTAGGAGGGTGGTGAAGCACTGGAATGTGTTACCTAGGGAGGTGGTGGAATCTCCTTCCTTAGAAGTTTTTAAGGTCAGGCTTGACAAAACCCTGGGGATTGGTCCTGCTTTGAGCAGGGAGTTGGACTAGATGACCTCCTGAGGTCCCTTCCAACCCTGATATTCTATGATTCTATGATCTATAAATTGATGCAAGGGTTTTTTTAGAGATGTGATTTTATCATCTTCAGCAACACACTAATGAAATAATTTTAAAGCAAATTTTAAACTAAGGTCCTGTGACTAACATGTTCTGAGTAAACACTTGATATTAACTCCGAAGAGCTGAGTAATGAACAACTGGTTTTGTCAGTAAATTCGAAACTGATAGTATAGACCTGGGGGTTGGCAAATGCTTGTTAAATGGCTTCATTACCGCTTGACAGGTTTCAGAGTAGCAGCCGTGTTAGTCTGTATCCACAAAAAGAAAAGGAGGACTTGCGGCACCTTAGAGACTAACCAATTTATTTGAGCATAAGCTTTCGGGAGCTACAGCTCACTTCATCGGATGCATGCAGTGGAAAAAAACTTAAATGTCTCTTTAACAGTTTCAGTGTTGTGCTAACAGGTCTGGCAGGCTGGAGGCTTTTTCACTGTTAAGTAGCAGATCCCCTCCCCCGGAAGACTCACCAGGCTGCAGCAGCCAGCTGTGGTGGGAGCTGCAGGAAGGATCAGAACAGGGAGCGGAAAAGGTGGGAGGTTGGACGCTAAGCCCCAGGGGATCCCCAAATTTTCGGGTGCCCTACAAAGCCGTGCTGCTTCTGGGGGGCAGATTTTGAAATAAGAGTCAAAGTCCAGGGTTCTGCAGTCCAGACCTTGCAGTGACTGGTCCACTTCCCGACTGGTCCCGCCCCTGCATCCACAGCTGATTGGTCCATGCCCCGGCTCCTGGCCCTGGACTGGAGCGGGGTCCTGCAGGGCTGGCTCCTGGGCTTGTGCCAGCTGCAGTGACAAGGGGATCGGGCCCTGAACTGCAGCTGGTACCAGAGAGACAAATACCCCACCCACACCACAGCCAGCTCTGGAGCAGCAGGGTGGGGGTCTGTGCATCTGAGCCCTGCAGTTCCCCCCTCTCCCCGCCACCCCAGTTAGCTTCAGGGCAGCATGGGGATGCAGGCACAGGGAGGTCAGAACCCGAATCTCAACCTTATTTACTTGCAAAACCATGGTGATCTCAGTGTTAAGCTTGCCCTGGGTCGGGGCCATCTCTTGCCCTTCCAGGATGGGGAGGCCCTCAAAGCTCTGAAAACCAGGAAATGCAGAGTTAAGGGACAGGCCCATGTAATCAAGGGTGGCAGGTTTGTATAATTTTTGGTGGTCCAAGTCCCGCCTTCCCCCCCCCCACACCTGCCTAAGGCTCTGGGAGGGAGTTTGGATGCGTGGTGTGGGGTCTGGGCTGGAGCAGGAGGTTGGGGTGCAGAAGGGGGTATGGGAAATGTGTTCTGGGAAGGAGTTGGGGTGTGGGCTCTGGGCTGGGGTGGGTGGTTGGGGTGTGGGAGGTGGTATGGGGTCTGGCCTGGGCTTGGGGTGTGGGAGAGGGTGAGGGGTGCAGCTTACTGTTAGGGGGCTTATTCCTTCACCCACTTACTTCCCTGGTCCTTCTCGCATGAACAGACAGCAACAATACCCAAAGTCCAAAGGTGCAAACAATTCGATGTTTATTGGGGTGAACTTCCAGCAAGCATGATTCCAGTTTCCTTCCTTAGTGTCCCCCTTCCCAGCTCTGACACCACAGAGCCTTACACCTGTATCCCTGTTCCCATTCCTGCCCTTAGCCAAACATGATTTCAATTTCCCCACCACCATTCCCTGTTCCCATTTACACCCCCACACACCCCCACTTCCTGACTGACTGCAGACTATATAATAAAACTTGAGTTCTGCTTAGCTATACCTTAACCAATCATTTTCCTGAAATTTAACTAACCAATCCTAACATATTGTAACATGATTATTTAACCAATTATATCCCACCACCTTAATTAGTTTACACCCAGCAAAATTCATTATACAGCAGACAGGAACAATCCCAGAACCAGACAGAGATTATACAGACAAACAATGGGGAAACGGGGACTACAGTGATAGAACAAACACAGAAATGGGGAAGTGAGCTGTAGCTCATGAAAACTTATGCTCAGATAAATTTGTTAGCCTCTAAGGTGCCACAAGTCCTCCTCGTTCTTTTTACAGAAATGAGGATTTTACATCCCAGCTATTGATAAGTGAGTTCTTGCCAGACAGGATGCTATCAAACTAAGTTTCCTTTTACATTTTCTAGGCACTTCCCTTTCTCTGGAGGTGATGGGCACTATCGGGGCAGGAGTGTATTCCTAACAGCCCAATAGCACCTTCTTTCAATGGGACTAGTTTGCAATGTGAGGATGTGACCGGTCGCTTCCCAGCTTATGGCTGCCTCTGTTGCTTAGCCAAAGGCCTTAGCCTAAGAACAGGGCCTCAGACTGTCACAGTAAGAGAAGGCCCTTACACCGGCAGACAGGGATTTTGATTCTCTCTTTTATACCTCTAGAACTAGTCAAGGGATAAGAATACATCTAAATTCTTAGCGTACAGGCCTTTACCGACAGGCCTGAAGATCTATAGCCTAACGCTTGCCTCAGGAGGCTCCCAGAAGGAACTGGCACCCCCCTCTGGCAGCAGCTCCTCGGCAGGGGCTGGAGGCGTCTCCGTGCGCCACTGCCCGCAGGCACTGCCCCCGCAGCTCCCATTGGCCGCGGTCGGCAGAGTCGGCACTCTGGGTGGGGGAAGCTCACTCCCCCTCCCCCCCACCCAGGGCCCACAGGGACGTGCCGGCCGCTTCCGTAAGCGGAGCCGGGGAGCAAGAAGCCGCCTTCGTCCGGTTGCCTTGCCAGTGGGGGCCCCGGGCCCTTTTAACTGGCCCAGGGGTGGCAGGCAGGGCTGTGGGGGACGCTCTGGGGCAGGCGGGGCCGGGGGAGAGACCCGGCCCTGAACTTTGGTGGAGCCGGGCCCCCTGTTCTCATATTGGTGGAGCACGGGCACCACGGGCCCATACAACTCGCCGCCCCTGTGTGTAACCTTAATTCTGCCCCTCTGGAGCTGGGAAGAGCCCCTGAGAATGATCTGCATGCGCTGTACTCCTGGGGCCATGTGGAGCTGTTCCCAGTGGTGATGGTGATGGGGGGATAGTTTGGTTGGGGTGTGTTTGTGATAGGAGGAGATGTCGGGCTTGTTTGAGGAGCATCCCAAGGCTGTGATAGGAGTCAGGAGAGATTGGGGTCTGAGCCCTGCCCCCCCTGTGTGTGTGATCACGGGGCAAGAGGGATCCAGCCCACATCGTTTCAGCAGTGAGTTACGCAGGTCGTGTCTGTGGCATGAGAGTTGTTAGCAGTGAGGTGGGATATGTCTGCGGACGGGAAAGCAAAACAATAGCGTTCACTAGACTCCCGTGAGTACATGTGGCGGGGTTGTGAAAGGGGGTGCCGAAGGTAGGAATTTTGGTCATGTTGTTATGACACCAGTGTGGGCCTCAGTTTCCCCTCCATGCTTTGTACTGAGCGTAAAGAGCAGGAGACGTGATGTGTTTTGTCACGTAGCTGTCTGGGAGCGTCATTAAGGACTGGCTGGGACCAACCTGTATCAACGGAGGATCTGGAAAGAAGCTGGGAACCCCAAAGACTGAACTCCTGACACCAGCCGACTGTCAATGGGAGGCGCCCAGCCTGGCTGGGTGAAGCACAAGTGAACTCAGCGATGTTCTGCAGCAGGACAATGAGGGAAGGTGACAGCAGATGATAAGAGCTGGGCTGAGAGACGCAGGGGCTCTCAGCTGGGACTTAGCCCTGGTCTTCATTTAAAATTTACATTGAGCTAGCTATGTCGCTTTGGGGTGTGTGCACCGTAGTGAAGTCAGTTAACCCCAGATTCTTCCATCAATCTAGCTACCCTGCTCGGGGAGGTGGATTACCTACAGTGATGGAAAAACCCCTTCCATCAATATAGGA
The DNA here is from genome assembly GCF_015237465.2 of Chelonia mydas. Lineage (NCBI taxonomy): Eukaryota > Metazoa > Chordata > Testudines > Cheloniidae > Chelonia > Chelonia mydas. Next base: position 8,852,610 of record NC_051246.2, on the reverse strand, counting down.
AGCATCTACACCAGGGGCAGGAAACCTACAGCCCATGGGCCTGATCCAGCCTGTTGCTTAATTTCATCCATGCCTCCACCTAGGGGCCAGATATGCTGGCCACTTCCAGGAGCCACACGGAGCCAGGGCAGACAGGGAGCCTGGCTTAGCCCGCTGCGCCACCGACTGAAGTAAGCGCTGCCCAGCCGGAGCCCGCACCCCACACCCCCTGCCCCAGCCCTGAGCCCACTCCCACATTCCCAACCCCTTGGCCCCAGCCCGGAGCCCCCTCCTGTACCTCAAACCCCTCATCCCCAGCCCCACCCCGAGCCTGAACCCCCCCAGCCAGAGCCCTCACCCCCTCCTTCACCCTGAACCCCTAATTTCTGGCCCAACCCCTGAGCCCGCATCCCCATCTGGAGCCCTCACCCCGTCCTGCACTCCAACCCCCTGCCCCAGCCCTGAGCCCACTCCCACACTCCAAACCCCTTGGCCCCAGCCCGGAGCTCCCTCCTGTACCTCAATCCCCTCATCCCAGCCCCACCCCAGAGCCTGCACCCCCCCCAGCTGGAGCCCTCACCCCCTCCTGCACTCTGAACCCCTTATTTCTGGCCCCACCCCAGAGCCCGCATCCCCATCTGGAGCCCTCACCCCCTCCTGCACTCCAACCCCCTGCCCCAGCCCAGTGAAAGTGAGTGAGGGTCAGGGAGAGCGAGCCACTGAGGGAGGGGGGGCTGGAGTGAGTGGGGGCACGAGGCCTTGGGGAAGCAGCAGGGCAGGGGTGTTCAGTTTTGTGCAATTAGAAAGTTGGCAACCCTAGGGGAAGCCCCGAGCCTCGGCGCCTCTCCCTCCCCCCGGCAGGGCTCTGTGTGGCCCATAATTGATTTTTTTTCTGTGGGTCAATGGCCCCTCATAGAATAAAGTTCCCCACCCCCGATCTACGCTATAACACTACATAGCGCCCATAGTGTAGACGTGCCGAATGTAACAGAGACAGAAGGGAAGCAAAGATGGGTCCTACAGCAGCAGGCCTCATGGGAGCCCTGGCCTTGGCCCGTCTGGCCTGTGGCTTAACCTTTGCTTCTCTGTGCTAGCCTAAGGGCTTCCCGACGTGGTCTAATAAACCCTGCTCTGCTTTGGAGAGGCTGGGTGGTGTCCCTGCAAACACCCGCTGAGGGGCGTTATTCGCTGGAGAGGGCAGACATCTCTGAGCAGCAGTCTGTCTGAGCTGGGCTGAGCTCACCAAGAGAAACAGGGGGGCTGGAGTCCAGGGGCTGGGTATTGGAGGTGCTGAGGCCGAGTGGCCTACCCCTGAGTGTGAGTGGGGCTCCTTGGGGGTCTGGCCCACTGAAAGGGACTGCTGAAGGGCTGGGGCCCAGCTCAGCTCTCGTGGCTCTGTTGAAGGGTTGTTCCGTTTAACGACGGGGAGGTCGTTTCTGGGCGGCAGGCTCGGTGGCTGCGTGGAGAACGGGGGTGGGTAGCTCCTGCTCGGGGCAGCTCACTTCAGGACAAGTGACTCTGTGCTACCGTTGTCCTGCGCCCTGTTCCCTGAGTGGTGCGTATTGTCCGCGCAGGCAGAGAGAACATGAGAACGGCCCTCCTGGGTCAGACCGAAGGTCCATCCAGCCCCGTATCCTGTCTGCCGACAGCAGCCAATGCCAGGTGCCCCAGAGGGAGTGAACAGAACAGGGAGTCACCACGTGCTCTTCAGCGGGCACCCGCAGATCCATATGGGGGAGCGACCCCACAGAGGCGGCCAGAGCTCTGCGGTTGGCTCCGATACGATCTGGCAGGGGCGGACCCACCCAAGTGAGAGATCCTACCAGCGTACCATCCGCGGGAAGGGCTTCAGCCAGAGCTCCACCCATGCCCAGCCTCTGAGGACCCACGCTGGGGGAGCGGCCGTGTAGAGGTGGCAAATCCAGGAGCAGGTCGTGATCCACCAGAGGGTTCACGCAGGAGCGAGCCCCTGTAAATGTGCCGACTGCAGGAAGAGCTTTAGGAGTTGGTTGAATATCAGCAGGCGTCTAAGACCCACATCCAGGAACAACCCTTAGAGATTCCTCGTTTGTGGGAGAAGCTACTGCGACCACTCAGGGCTGGATAGACTCTAGAGCAGGGGGTCCCAAACTTTTCCCTGAGGCCCAGCTGTGCTGCTGTATTAGGCACTGTGGCCCGCTATTAACACGCATCGGTCAGGGAGAGGGGTACCGCGGGGCGTGCGGGGCCTCTCTCTTCAGCAGGGACCAGGGCTGGCGAGCGGGCAAAGGGGCCAGGCAGGTGTCACACCAAGCCCCTGCTGACACCCTCCGCCACAGTGGCCCGCTGAGCGCCTTGAGCAGATCACCTGGCAGCCCTGCCCCGGTTACCCACCCAGCTCCCTGGTGTGCCTCACAGGCACCCCCTGCCCGGGAATGAGGGAAGGGCTTGGGGGCTGCCAGTGCTGGGCAGAGGCAGATGCTTGGGCCTGGCCACGAACCCTCCAGCCCCCTCCTGCCGCCCTGGGAGCTGCCGCTTTCTCCTCACCCTCCGCTCAGCGGCTCTGCTTTGCCCTCTGCCACCCTCCAGGGCGCTGGGCTCCTCCAGCCTTCAGCGGAGGCCATCACCGGTCACCCCTGTCTGCTTCACAACACCCCCACTTGCCCCCCACCCACAAACCTCTGCCCAGGGCTGCACTGGCCGACCACCCAGGGCTGTATCACGGCCCTCAGTTCAGGAACCCCCCTGCCCTAAAGAACCCCTGTAATGGGGAGACCCTGTAAATGCCCCCACGACGGGAAGGGTTTCTGCTTGAGCTCAGAGCACAGTAGCCACCAGAGAATCCAGCTTTGGGAGGGGTGGGGTCTAGTGGGTTACGGCAGGAGATAACTGGTAGCCAGGACTCCTGGGTTCTATCTCTGGCTCTAGGAGAGGGGTGGGGTCTAGCAGCGGGAGCTGGGCTTTGGGCCTCAGGACTCCTGGGTTCCATTCCCAACTCTAACACGATTTTATAGCGTGATCCTGAGCATGATGATAACAGGGTAGCGAAGGGTTAAAGCCACCGACCTCCTAAATTCTCCTCAGCCCAGAGAGGAGCTGGCCATCCTGGGGGGGGGGGGGGGGGGGATGGGAGTAATTACACAGGGACCTTCCTGTTTCAGCCTCCTGCACCCGGGGCTCTGAGACTGGCTGCGGGGGACACTGGTGGCACCTGGTGCCCAAGGGGCTGGATCTGCAGGGTGCCCCTGGCCCCTGCAGGGAATAAATATTGCAGCCCGAGCCATAGCTGGGAATGGAGAGGCAGCTGATCCCAGTGGGGACCCACCAACCAAGCCAGTATTGAGGGGGAGATTGTGCAGGTGGGTCCAGCAAGGACCTCCCCCGAACCCAGCCAGCGTACCCCCCTTTCCTCCGTACGCTGCCCTTACCTGGCTGGCTGAACACATGGAGCTGCAAGTTCTAAACACAGCGATGCAGCCACCTCTGGGGTGGGGCGCGGGGGCTGTTTACATAGGGATCCATCATCCAGCGCTGAGATGTAGCCACCTCTCGGGTAGGGCAAGCTGGTGCCACCAAAGCTCAGGACAAAAAGGGAAGGAGTTTTTTGTATCCATTTGCAGTGGGGGATGTTGAAGGCAGAACGGGGTCACGGGAGCTGGGATTTGGCCATTTCTCTCGGCTGCTGCAGGCGCTCTGGGGGCAGCGTCAGGCCAAGAGCCTGCTGGATCACTGGAGCGGCTATTCCCCTGAAAGCCTGGACAGCTGGATGCTGCGAGACAAGGGGCACAATATAGCGTTCAAAGTTGGACAACTATTTTGTTTTAAACTCATCTAGTAACACCATGTGTTTTTTTTAACAAGTTTGTTAACACAGTTGTGTTGCTTATTGTTCAGTTTTACACAAACCTGTGTTTTCCCTGCTTGAACGCCACCTTTTGCTCTCAGCGTTTGTTGTCAGGTGTGGTTTGGGTGACATGGCTGGGTTTCACTGATCCTGAGTGCCGGCCGCTAGGGATTTCTAGCATGACAAGTGTTGACTTTAAAATGAGAACGAAATGTGCGCATTGTCTATTGACAGTGTTATTCATTTTAGTTATTACATCCAGCCAAGCTGTGGTTTCCCTCAAGGGGTGTGAATAGTGAGCTGCAGTGCCTATTCCTGCTGCAGGGGTGGGCCGCAGGGAAATGTTTGGGAAGCCCTGGTGTGGGCCGGGCATCAGGACTCCTGGGTTCCATTCGCAACCCTAGGACAGCCGACCCTCTATTACCATTGACCTTCCTTCAGTCCCTCCCAAGTATAGCCTGGCTTGTGTGTGTTCTTTACATGAATCATAGAATATCAGGGTTGGAAGGGACCTCAGGAGGTCATCTAGTCCTACCCCCTGACCAATCCCCAATTTTTGCCCCAGACCCTAAATGGCCCCCTCAGGGATTGAACTCACAACCCTGGGTTTATCAGGCCAATGCTCAAACCACTGAGCTATCCCTCCCCCCTGGGCCGATAGGTGGTACAGCAGATGTGGATAGTACAACCAGCGTTGTCAAGTTGCTGAAGGCTGGAAAGTTATTGCCATAATAACGCTGTTTCGGTTGCTCAGAGCTTCTGTCCTTGGAGCAGCCGATCAGGCAGCCTGCTCATGCAGCTGACCTCGATGTTCCTCATAAAGAAAGCCCACGCGCACGGTTCGGTGACAAAGGCAGTCGGCCAGGTTTCTTGTCCCCTAGGCACCGTCCCAGTGTCTGTGGTCACAGGTACCCTGGCGCATGAGTGCCTAGGAGCAGCGGGAGTTTTTGCTGTTGCCTAGCCCGCGCAAAGGATTAAGGCGAAGTATCCTGACATTTATACACGGAGACAAACAACTGGAATACACGACTTACACCCCACTCCACATATTGACATCTGTTTGTTACTTCCCCTTGTTCCTGATACAGGGCACTCCATTTATAAGAATCAACCTGATACGGTGATCAAAACCACTGGGACAACATCACTCCTAGTTCCCTGCTTGTAAGAATCAACTGCTTTTAAGAATCAAATCATGCGGGACAGATGTGATTCTTATGCAAGGCGTGCACTGTATCCCTAATCGTTATTTCATCACGCCGTCTTAGCTTGTAGGAGATTGGGGTGTATCTGTTCGAGCCTGGAAATATATTTATGTAAATGGCTAATACATAAAACACTAACAGCAACTCTACCAAATTCCTATACTAAATAATAAATTTATAAGCCTCTACTTTAAATACATGATTCAGGCCTTAGATATGGCACCAGGCCCAGTGCTCCAGGATCTCTCTCTCTCTCTCCACTACAGCCCCTAGGAACCCAAGAGGGCTGCTGGGCACCATGCCAGGCTCAGAGAGACCTTGTCCCGGGCACGTGATGGGAGAAGAGTGTTTTGGACGGAGACCCAGCTGGGCCTGTTTATCCTGCTGGCCTCTGCCTCATTGGCCACGCTGGGTCAGATGAGCTCTGGGGATGGGGGGCAGGGGCGGGAGAGCTTTGGGAAGCCCCGGACCAGCCAGCAGAGGAGAGCAGAAGGAGAAGGGAAGGAGGTCACTGCTGAGTGTTCGTTTTAGACTTTGCTGGCTGGTTTTCCCTCCCCTGCTTCCTCCGAACATGAGCCTGTGGCAGAGATTGACCCCACTGGTGGCCAAGGGGCGAAGTTTAGCCACGGCGTCGGCCAGCGCCAGCGGCCACCACGGGGACGGGACAGGAGGTGAGAGAGGAGTGAGGGTGGAGTGGGATATGGGGCCTTTCCTTCCTCGGTGCTCATTCTGATCCAGCCCCAGGGGACTGGCTGGGGACCGGGGGATGAGACATGGAGCCTTTCCCTAACAGGAGGTGCTGGCTCTGATCCTGTCCAACCTCTTGAGTCCACCTGACACTCGTTCAGTGGCCTTGTGAAATGAGTTTGTCGGGTCTCAGCCCCAGCGCCCCCATTGCAGCCCCCCCACTACCACTAACGAGCCGCCTGGCCGGCAGTCACAACGGAGAGGCCGAGGGCTGGATAGTCCAGGGCAGCAGCGCTCCCTTCTCCCTGGGGATGGGGTGGTGTGTGGAAAGGGTCTGTGTCTGTGTCAGGGTATGCAAGCGGGGGGAACCTCGCCCCAGGGCTGCCCTGCTCTGGGAGTGGGAGATCATTAGCCCCCCGGGTTGATGCTGATCTGGTCCCAGAAACAGCCAGGGCAAAGGGTTTAGTGGGGTCAAGCAGCAGAGGGCAGCTGCCAAGTACTGCATAGGAGTATAACTGCAAGCCAGCCTCCCTCTAGCTTTACCCCCCCCCCCCCCACACACACACACACACACTCCCATGTAATCCCTGTGCAGCCAAATCCAGCAGGGGCCCCACAACCCAGCCAGCTTCAGGGCAATGTGGGCCAGGCGGGAATGTCCCACAGGGGAATGTCTCCCCATGGTCAAGCGTTGGGTGCCTTAGCAGCGGGCTCCAAACCCCGTCTCTCAGCACCAGCAGGCCACCCTGACTCACCGAGAGGAAACGGGCCCCCACTTCCTACGGCTGGGAGGCAGCCGAGCAGCGTTATTTATTCCCCTGACAGGGGGGCGGGCGCTGCCGTTGGACTGGGTCCTGGAGCGATGCCAGAGCGACAGGCCTGGGCTATATTTACCCACCAGGAGGAAGGGGAGGCTGCCACCGGAGTGTGACTTTGAAATTGACCTCCGCTGCTTCCCTTTGGGAACGGCCAGGAGGCCACAGGGGAGCATGGCAGGGTCTCAGTAGGGGGCGCTCTCCCCTCTGTCCATGCCGGCCCCAATGCAGCGCGCGGGGGGTGCTGTGCTATGGGGGGAAATGGGGGGGCTCAGTAGGGGGCGCTCTCCCCTCTGTCCACGCCAGCCCCAATGCAGCGTGCGGGGAGTGCTGTGCTATGGGGGGAGATGGGGGGCTCAGTAGGGGGCGCTCTCCCCTCTGTCCATGCCGGCCCCAATGCAGCGTGCGGGGAGTGCTGTGCTATGGGGGGAGATGGGGGGCTCAGTAGGGGGCGCTCTCCCCTCTGTCCATGCCGGCCCCAATGCAGCACGAGGGGGGTGCTGTGCTATGGGGGGAGATGGGGGGCTCAGTAGGGGGCGCTCTCCCCTCTGTCAGTGGTGGCCCCAGTGCAGCACGAGGGGGTGCTGTGCTATGGGGGGGGGAAATGGGGGGGACTCTCCCCTCTGCCAGTGCTGGCCCCAGTGCAGCACCAGGGGGCACTGTGCTGCAAGGAGCAGGACAGGGGGCTCAATAGGGGACACGCTCCCCTCTGTCAGTGATGTCCCCAACGCAGCACTAGGGGGCGCTGTGCTATGGGGGGAGGCTCATTAGGGGGCATTCTCCCCTCGGTCAGTGCTGACCCCAATTTAGCATTAGGGGGCGCTGTGCTGCAGGGAGTGGGATGGGGGCTCAGTCGGGGACTCTCTCCCCAGGGCAGTGTAGGGGTCATGCACTGTGCAGTGACTGTCTCTGCAGCCAGGACATGGAAGATCCTGTCATTTACGGTGGCGCTGCCCGGCGTGGCTATCTGCATGCTGAACGCCTGGCTGCAGATGGAGAATCACCCCCACGAGCCTGAAGAGTTCGTTGCCTACCATCACCTGCGTATTCGCACCAAGGTACGAGGAACTGGGTTACACGGGCCCATGGGCCGGATCCGGGGCAGGACACAGGGAGGCAGGATACCGGGCTAGATGGGCCCATGAAGCTGATCTGGGCTGTCAGGGACGGGGCAGGATACCGGGCTAGATGGGCCTGTGAGGCTGATTTGGGCTGTCAGGGAGGGGGTAGGATACTGGGCTAGATGGGCCTGTGAGGCTGATCTGGGCTGTCAGGGAGGGGGCGGGATACAGGGCTAGATGGGCCCATGATGCTGATCTGGGCTGTCAGGGCGGGGGCGGGATACAGGGCTAGATGGGCCTGTGGGTCTGAGCTGGGCTGTCAGGGTTGCCAACCTTCCTGGTTTGGCTGGGAGTCTCCCGGAATCCGGCTCTATCTCCCGGAGGCTACTCAATCCAAACCGGGAGATTTTAGGCTGCTAAAAGTCTGGCGGCGCAGTGGGGCTGAGGCAGGCTCCCTGCCTGCCATGGCCCTGTGCCGCTCCTGGAAGCGGCTGGCATGTCCCTGCGTCTGCGGCAGGGGGGAGCAGGGGGTCTTCGTGCACTGTCGCTGCCTCGAGCACCAACTCCCCAGCTCCCATTGGTGGGGGTGCAGGCTCTGGGAGGGGGCGGGGGGGTGGCACTTATCTGGGGCTCCTAGGCAGGGCGGGCCAGGGGGCCTCTGCGCACTGCTGACCCCAGGCACTGCCCCCCACAGCTTCCTATTGGCTCCAGGGACGCTTGGGGCAGGAGCAGCGTGCGTAGACACAGACCCCCCCCCCCCCCCCCCTGCCCGCCCCGGGGCCGCAGGGAAGGGCCGGCAGCAGCATGGAGTGAGCAGGCAGGAAGCCGCTCAGCTGCACCGCGCTGCCGGTGGTGGGTGGGGGCCCCGGGCCCTTTTAAATCGCCCGGGGGGCAGAAGACGGGGCCGAGGGAGAGACCCGGCCTCAAACATTGCGGGAGCCGGGCCCCTCCCAGGAATATTCCTGGTGCCCAGGTACCGCGGGCCCATAGAACTCGCCGCCCATGGCTAGGGGGGCTGCCGGTCCACCAGGTCGCTCCAGCGGGCATCTCTTCCTGCAAGCCGTGGACAAAGCAGGCGGCTGCCAAACGACGTTATAAGGGAGCATTGTGCAACTTTAAACGAGCATGTTTCCTAATTGGTCAGCAACGTAACAACGAAACAAAGTTAACTGGGACGCCGTTACGTGAGGAGTTACTGTATATACAGATCTATAACTTATAGTACAAAGGTGATACAAACATATCAACAAGATGATCATCTATGGCAAATTATCACGTTTTTGCAGTTATCTTACATGGCTGTGACCAGCGTCCCAGTGGGGGATAGCTATGGTCACTCAGTTAGGGGGAATTGCAAAGAATGGGGCAGACAATCCCCATAAAGCTGGTGGATATTCTGATACTTATAAGGTCACATACAAAAATGATACATGAATACTGATAGCATAATCATAACCAGCAAAACATAACCTTTTCATAGATGCCTCACTCGACAACCTTTGTCCGAGGTTTGCTGCAAATATATAACAGTGGTTGCAACAATGCTCTACATGGTCATATTGTGATCAGATAATGTCACAGAGCTTGCGCCCCGCCCCCTCTCCTGCCCGCCAACCCCCTGCCCCAGGCTCAGCCCGGAGCCCCCTCCCACATTGCGAATTCCTCGGCCCCAACCCAGAACCCGCACCCCCTCCCGCACCCTAACCCCCTGCCCAGGTGGTGAAAGTGAGTGAGGGGGGGGAGAGGGAGCGATGGAGGGAGGGGGGATGGAGTGAACGGGCCGGGACCTCAGAGAAGGGACGGGCCAGGGGCCAGGGCAAGGGTATTTGGGTTTGTGTGATTAGACAGTTGGCAATCCTAGCTGTCAGGGAGGGGGCCGGATACCAGGCTAGCTGGGCCTGTGGGTTTGAGCCACAGCAATGAAAGGATCCCTAGCTCAGAGGTGCAGTGAATTTTCTGGCCTCAGGGCAGCCAGCCCTGAGAAAGCCAAGGTGCAAAGAGACACCCTCTTTCCTGTCCCCCTCTTTCTTTGCAGGCGTTCCCCTGGGCTGACGGGAACCACAGCCTCTTCCACAACCCCCACACCAATCCCCTGCCCACAGGCTACGAAGAAGTAAGGGGTCATCACTGAGCCACCCGCCCTCCCCGCCCAAGAGGTCCCGGGCCTAGTGACAATAAACCTGAGTGGATCTGTCTCCCAGTGGATTTATTTACAATCTGGCCCATTCAACAGCTTGGAAAGGGACACGGAGCGGGAATCCCTGGATCCGGGATCCCCTCTGTGCCCCCAGGGCTGGGACATGCGTGAGACTGTACTTTGCCACCCTGATTGCTACCCCTGAGATGGGGGCACCAGGGGCAGAGGCTGGGTGAGCGCAGAGTGCTGGGAGGGAAAACAGGTTTATCCTCCAGGGGGTGACCCTGATCCCCCCAGCTGGGCACTAGAGAGTCCCCATGGCGAGCGGGCTCCGGGCGCCCGCTATGAACCAAGAGCCTGGGGTGGGACCGGCCAGCAGCCTGGGAACCTGTCTGGCTGCTGTGGGCTTAGGAGGGGATGGATGGCCAAATCCCAGCTCCAGCAATCCCATTCTGTCTCCTGAAATCCCCCACTACGGTTTCAATTGCATGCAGAGCTCCTCTTCACTTGCTGTCCTCAACTCTTTTGCAGTGTTGCTGTTAGACACCAGTTTGCCCTACCCCAGAGACGGCTGCATCTCTGTGCCAGGCAAGGAATCCCTGCATAAAGACTCCCCCTGCCCCACCCCAGGGGTGGCTGTATCTAAGTGCCCTTGGAAGTATCCCTGTGTAAACAGCCGGTAGCTCAAATTAATTCCCTCAACCAGCTCATGGCCACATCAGGTGGAAAGTGGGGGAGGTTCCGGGTGAGTTAGGGGTACCCTGCTGAGCTCAGCTGCACAGATCCTCCCTCCTATGCTACCCTAGAGCTGGTTAGGCGGTGGGCGGGGGGATCCCAGGTGTGGTTCTGGGTCTGATCCCGGAAAGGGGCCGAGGGGAGGGGTGGGAACAGGAAACTCCTTGTGCTGTTACAGCTTCTGCTCCCAGCACAGAAGAGCGGGGTGGGGGGATTTAATCCTTCATTCCCCTACTAGGAGGAATTATCACCCTGCCGGACTTTCAGATTCACCGCACAGCTCTGAGCACAAAGATCGAATATCCGATAGAAAGGGTTAACCCCCCATTTCTGATCCCCGCGCCGGCGTTCCGGTGATTCTTTTTAAAAAAAAAAAATACCCATTTTAATAAGACTAAAATGAGGGTGAAGACGCCAGGTACAAATGGAACAGGGCTCAGATCACTTTACAGCAGCGACTGAAAAAAACAGTGTCCAAAGTGGAGCTGTCAGGTCAAGGCAAGGGGCAGTTAAGATTTGGGGTCTGTGCTGTGTCCCCAGTTAGCTAAGAGAGGTGTCTTGCAGCGAGGGAGGGCTTGTTACTCCACAGACAGAAATGGAGGCACAGAGACTAGAAGAGAGAATGTGGACAAGGTCATGTGACAAGATAATGTCAGGGCTGGGCATGGAACCCAGGAGTCCTGACTCCCAGCCCTATCCACCCCTCTGCTCTAACCCACTAGACCCCATTCCCCTCCCAGAGCTGCGCATGGAACCCAGGAGTCCTGACGCCCAGCCCTATCCACCCCTCTGCTCTAACCCACTAGACCCCATTCCCCTCCCAGAGCTGGGCATGGAACCCAGGAGTCCTGACGCCCAGCCCTATCCACCCCTCTGCTCTAACCCACTAGACCCTACTCCCGTCCCAGAGCTGGGCATGGAACCCAGGAGTCCTGACGCCCAGCCCTATCCACCCCCCTGCTCTAACCCACTAGACCCTACTCCCGTCCCAGAGCTGGGCATGGAACCCAGGAGTCCTGACGCCCAGCCCTAGCCACCTCCTGCTCTAACCACTAGACCCCACTCCCCTCCCAGAGCTGGGCATCCTGATTTTGGATCCCGCTGCAGGAGCAATTAATTCTGGCCCCAGCCCCCCATAACTTCTGTTTCCTCAGCCCCCCACAGGGCTCAGCTGCACAGACACACAGCCCCCATTGTCGCCTCAGCACTGGCTTGGGGGCAGGGGAGGGTTTCTCCTATCCCAGATGTGGGTCAACTCCGATCCCCTCATCGTCTTCTTCTGCAGCATGGGGCATAGGGCACTTGCAGGTTTAAACTAGTGCAAAAGGGGGATTCTCTGTCACTTGACGATTTGAGGGCTTCGGTGACTCAGCCGGGGGTTCTGGGTCTAGTGCAGGAGCGAGCGAGGTCCTGTGGCCTGCGATGTGCAGGAGGCCAGACTAGATGATCATGATGGTCCCTTCTGGCCTCCAAGCCTAAGGGTTACGAGTCCCTCCGGCCGCTTCCTCTTGGCACCGATTTCCTGCCTCGGCTGCTGTTTCTCTCCCTCCCGGGGGCCGCCTCTGGCTGCTTCTCCCCTGTGCCCGGCGCCCTGTTCACGGCCGGCCAGTGATCCCGGGGCTCACACACATGGGGCCGGGGGACCCAGGTGTCCAGGCCGCTGGGACAGGAAGGCCTCTGTGCTGTGACAGCCCCCTTACCAAACCGCTCTGGGAAATAGCCAGGCTCAGAGCTCATTGGTTTTAACCCTCTAATTCTCCAGCGCGTAGGGAAGTTCCAAACGGGGAAAGAACCACGGAAATCCATAGCCTCCTCCCTCTGCTCTCAGACCCCTGGCCCTTGCCCCATCAAGCCGAACCTCCCTGTCTCGCTGGATCAGACCTAGCGGCCCACCCTGCCTCTGACACTGCCCGCCCTCAGGAAGGCGCGAGAACCCTGCGGTGGACGCTTTGGGGATCAGCCACCTCGGGGGAAATTTCTGCAGAGAATTGTTTCATCGCTTCGTAGCTGTTCCGGCTGGACAACGGGCTCTAGTCTGACCTGCTGTAGAGAACAGGCTGGAGGATTTCACCCGGCCCCCCTGTATGGACCAAAGCGTTTGGCTAAAGCACCCTCCAGTCTGGATTTGAAACCAGCGGGAGACGGAGAATCCATCACTTCTTTTGGGAATTTGTCCGAAGGGTTAATCACCCTCACTGTGGAAAAGGGGGGCCTTATTTCTGGTAGGCGCTTGCCAGGCTTCAGCTTCCAGCCGTCCGTTCTTGTTCTGCTTTTCTCTGCGAGAGTAAAGAGGCCTGCGGTACCTGAACCTGTCTCCCTGGGGAGAGAATAAGTGTCACAGACCCACATGGCTCGGTGCTCTCACACGGCTCTGGAACAATCCCTGGGAGGAGCCCTTCAGTGCGTCAGCCCCCTTCGGGTCACGCTCTCTCACTGGGGTGAGCCCGTTGGCTTCCCCGCCTCCGGGGACCAAACTTTGGAGCCTGCAGCAGCCCTGCTTCAAACCGTGAGCTCCCTGGAGCGAGCTGGCCCGAGCTGGACACAGGAGGGAGACTTGTACCCCCAAAGGGAGCAAGGCCCCCCCCCACCTTCAGCATCCGCAGTGACTTTTCAGCCAGCACTGTAAAAGCAGGCGGGTTCTTAGATGTCTGGAAAACAGCGTAGAAACCCCGTGGTTAGCACAGAGAGCAGAAAGTTACAGCACGGTCCATCTGGGTCAGTCCAGACTCGCCCTCTGAACCCTCTTTTGTCCCAGGCCAGAAGCGTCTCCTCCTGCCTCCAGCAGCCCACACTTAACAACCTCACCTGGCCCCTCCCTAGCTCTTTGTCCTCCAGCTGGTCACACCCGGCTGGCTTCCTGCGGAGGGGTTTGGCCATCCCTGGTCGGTAGTTTCTAGGTATGAAATATTCGGGCAATTGGAGTGACCATTGCCTTCCCAGGCTCCACATGGGCAAGGGGGCCAGGCCAGGTATCAGTCACACCTGCAAAGAGTCCTCTGCAAAGAGTAAACACCGTTCCCCCCCACACCTAGTTAACCATGCGCCACATAGGTGAAACTGAGGCACACACAATAGTCATCCAAAATATTATGAAAAATTACCGCTTGGTCACAATAATACACGGCAATCACACCTCAATCTTCGTTTAATAAACTGAACACACTGAGCTCCTTAGCATCCATCACTTTGCGAGAGGGTTCACGTCCCCTAATATACTGATCTCGCATACCACAGACCTCTCATCCGTTAGGGATAGAACCTAGGAGTCCTGTCTCCCAGCTTCCCCGCCCGTTCTCACCACTAGACCCCAGTTCCTTACTGGAGCCAGAGATAGAACCGGCTCTAACCCTCTAGGCCCCACTCCCCTTCCAGAGCTGGGGATAGAACCCTGGAGTCCTGTCTCCCAGCTTCCCCCGTCCACTCTAACCACTAGACCCCACTCCCCTCCCAGAGCTGGGAGAGAATTCATGAGTCCAGACTCCCAGCCCCACATGGTTGTTATAGGGCTATGTTCTGAGCGCAAGTAGGTCATCAGAATGCAGATCCAGAGCAGTCCATGGGGGGCGGATGTGCGGGAAGGCAGAAGCAGAGCTTTCTGGGGTGGGGCAGGGCAGGGGGGGCTATTATTTGGGGAGGTTGGGGCTGAGGCAGACATTGGCAGAGTTGCTCTGGTCCAGCCTGGCCCCAGCACCATCCCTCGCGTCCTCCATCATCTTCTTGTACTGGCGCTTGAAGAAGTTGAGCTGGTAGGAGGACAGAGGGGAGAGATGGTGAGAAGCAGACGGACAGACTCACGTTGTGGGTCACGGGGGTGGGGTGTGGGACCCTCTCCCTGCCCCCACCCAGCTGGGAGAGCCACAGGCCCCGACCCCAGGGTGGTGGGGGAGGGGTCCAAGCCCTGCCCCACTCACCTTGTAGAGGGCTGCGGTGATGACAGCCAGCAGGACCAGGCCCCCCAAGCTGCTGCCCATGATGATGGGCAGGTAGTTATAGGCCTCGGAGCGCTCCACCACCGTCTGCACCTGGGGGAGAAGAGGTGTGAGATGGGGACCCAGGAGTCCTGGCACCATCACCAGCCCCTGCTCTAAATCCCCAGACCCCACTTCCTCCCAGAGCAGGGACAGGACCCAGGACTCCTGGCTCCCAGCTCTAATCACTACCCGATGCTCTCTCTATCCCGGGCGCAGTCACTCTGGTACCTGGCGCTGGACGAATCCCTCCTTCTGGGTGTATTTCTTCTCCTCGTATTCAATCCGGGCCTCGCTCACCAGACTCACTTTCTGCTGCTGAGTCTGGAACAGAGAAATTCACTGTCCCTGACCAGAAATGGCACAAACCAGCCCGGAGCATCATCCCAGAGGGACCCAGAGCGATTTACAGGCCGTTCACATAGGAGCAATCCCTTGCCCAGCACTGAGATGCAGCCACCTCTGGGGAGGGGCTCAGGGGCTGTTCACACGGGGGGATCTCTTGCCTGGGGCCAGGAGGCAGAGGCAGCTCTCATACCTGGGAGACCCACTGGAAGCTGACGTTCCCTTTGATCATGAACTCCAGCGGCTGCTGCATTTCCAGGGAGGCGATTCTGCACCGGATCTTCTTACAGGTGGCCACAGAGCAGTCCTGGGGGCGGAAGGATATCGCCGGGTGAGGCAGGAGGCATGCAGGGGCTCAGCATGGCCATGAGGGTCCGGGTCTGTTTATAGCAGGGGTCCCTCCCCCAGCTCAGCCCCCCACTCGCTGTCTGTGTTAGTGCGGAGGGGAAGGGGCTGCTGGGGACACGCACCCCGCCTGTACTCACCAGCAGGGGGCGCTCGCTCATCTGCTTCACAAGGTCCTTCGAACCGGGCATTTCAGCCTCACTGGTGCACTGAGCCAGCTGGGGCTGGGGAGGGAGAGAGACACGGAGGGGCGGGAAGGGGGACCAGGGGCCTTTCCCCTCTATGGGGCACTGGCTCTAATCCGGACCTAGAACAGGGGACTGGCTGGTTTAGGGTGTGGGGACAGGGTGTGTTTCCCCCGTAAGCAGCCTGTCCCAGCAGGGGGCGCTGTAGGGCAGAGCCGGCGTCACTGGGCCCATCTCACACACACAAGGGCAGGGAGAGGCAGGTACCTTGGAGGGGACGACCTCAGAGGCGTCCCACACCCCGGCCCCCGCTCAGCTCCACGGGGAACTGGAACGTGACCGAGATGGGGACGCTTCGCTGCCGCAGGTTCTTGACCTGAAAGAAACAGACTCGCTACAGGGTGCTGCAGGAAGAGAACCCAGGAGATCTGATCCCCAGCCCCCGCTCTGACCCTCAGACCCCACTCCCCGGCCAGAGCTGGGATAGAACCCAGGAGTCCTGGCTCCCTGCTCACCCCCACCCCTCTGTGCTCTAACCCTCAGACCCCACTCAGGCAATTCTATTCTATCCCCTCCTCTGAGCCCTCCCCCCCCTTTCCCCTTCTCCCCCCTCACACTCTGTGCCGCCGGCCTCAACCTCATACCCATGTGTCACTGGCACACTTGTCCCTGCCTCCTCGGCGGAGAAGTTGACGTACTTGGTGGACTCCTCGAGGCTGGGGGAGGAAAAGGACGGAAGGGACGAGGGATAGGAGTGGGTGAGAGTAATGAAGAGTGACAGTGGGGTGTCATGTCCAGAAGGGGGCACTGTGCTGCAGGGAGCAGGGGGCTCAGTAGGGGGTGCTCTCCAACCTGTCCCCTCTGTCTCCGCACAGACCTACCTGGTGAGGATGAGGAAGATGCCGTACTTGACTGGCAGCTCCGCCCGGTGAATCATGCGCTCGGTGATGGGGCCGCCATTGTCACTGGAGGGAGGGGAGGGCAAAGGAGAGAGATGTGAAGAGAAACAGCCAAGTAACTTTGCAGGGAGAATGCACCAGAGTCCACTGCCCTGCACAACACTGCCCTGCACCCTAAGTCAGTGTATTGCACCATACATCACAACTCTGGGTTACACACCACTGTCCTGCACTGCAATATATGTCACTGCAGAACGCCATATTCCATTGCACTGCACCAGACACCAGTGGTTCTCAACTAGGGCTGCCGCTTGTCCAGGGAAAGCCCCTGGCGGCCGGGCTGGTTTGTTTACCTGCCACGTCCGCAGGTTCGGCCGATCGCGGCCCCCACTGGCAGGGCCAGCCCAGAGGATTCAGGGGGCCTGGGGTCTTCGGCGGCGGCGGCCCTTCTGCTCCGGGTCTTCTGGGCACTTCGCCGAAGACATGGAGCAGAAGGATCCCTCGCCGCCGAATTGCCACCGAAGACCCGGAGCGGAAGAAGCGCAGGCGGGTCCTTCACTCCGGGTGTGTTCGGCGGCACCGAAGGACCCGCCGAATTGCCCCACTTGCCCCTCCCTCTGGGCGGCCCTGCCCACTGGCCGCGGTCCACCGCTCCAGGCCAATGGGGGCTGCAGAAAGGGCGCCCAGCACATCTCTCAGCCCGCGCAGCTTCCCGCAGCCCCCATTGGCCTGGAGCGGCGAACCGCGGCCACTGGGAGCCGTGATCGGCTGAACTTGCAGACGCGGCAGAGTAACAAACCGGCCCGGCCCGCCGGGGCTTTCCCTGAACAAGCGGCGGCCCTAGTTGAGAACCACTGCCATACACCATTGCCCTGTCCTCCCGCATACATCACTGCACTGCACCATACTCCACTGGTCTGGGTATGCATCACTGCGCCACAGTGCAGCCTAGGTTGCAGCACTGCGCCCATATTGTCGCTGCCCTGCACCCATACTCTGCTGCAGTGCATCCAAAAGCCACTGCTCTGGTTTATACCCCACTGCACCACCTTGCAGTCTACGTCAGTGAGCTGCACCATAATCCACTGCGCTGCAGTGCACCATATGCCAAGGCTGTGGATTATACAGCACTGCATCACCTGCAGTTTCCCTCACTGTACTGCAACATACTCCACTGCTTTGAGTATAGATCGCTGCACCACCCTGAAGTACAGATAACTGTACTGTGCCACCCAGCCTTTCCCTGAGCGTACAGCATTGCACAATGCCTCTCAGCGTGCGTCACCTGCCCTGCACCAACTGCACCGTGGCTGTCTGCCATGGGGCAGTGTACTAGCCGCATCATCAGCCCGCACGGTGCCTCATGCAATTGGGCTGCATCACACGGCTCTGCCTGGCTTTATGGCATCTGCCACTCAGCAGTGCCTACACATCACCATAGCTGCACTGCCTCCTAGGCCACTGAGCGGCTGTGCCATCCATTCAATGGCACTGCGACTGGCATCACTGCCCTGCGCGGCACTGCCCCCCACACCATTGCATTTCACTGCACAGGCATTGTGGAACTGCCATCGCACCATCCCTTCACTGCAATGCGCATGTCTCACTGTATGCACTGAAGAAAAGAGCACTGCACTACACCTGACGGCATTTCACTGGACCAATGCATCCACGGCACTCAACCTGCAGTCTGCACCAGGCGACCACCTACCATTTGCCCTCCCCTACACATCAATGGACTGAACCATGCACCACATCCCCACTGCATGCCCTACACACATAGCCCTCTTCACTGCTCCCACACTGCCCTCTGTGGCCTGCATGCCCCCCTCACAGCTGGTTTTGGATGTGATCTGCAGACTGTCCCCAGATCGGCTTTGGGGGAGACGTCAAAGGTGGCGATGAAAATGGCCTGGAAAACACATGTGGGGGTGAGAGGGAGCCAGGCTCAGGGCCTGGCGAACTGGCAGAGAAAGCAGGGGATGGGCAAGTGACAGGCTACTGGGCTGCGGGGGGACAATCCTACCTTGGCCCCAATCCAGAAGATGGGGTGTTGATGTGGCAGGTGCTGTTCCTCTGAGTCTGCTCCTCGGAGCCCACGGCCGAGCTGCACTTAATGACCATGGCCCTCCTGTTAGACTGAGCACAGGAAACCAGCCAGTGAAAGACAGGGCCCACAGCACCCTACTGCTGAGCCCCCGCCCCTGCAGCACAGCGCCCCCTGCTGAGCCCCTGCCCGCCCCCTGCACCATCCCCTGTGTCCTGCCCTCCTTGTCGGCAGTGCTTGGGGGGTTTGGGTGGTACCTGGAGCAGCAGGACCCGGCGGTAGGACAGCGCGGCCGGCTAGAAGAACCGCACCGTGGTGCTGTAGGAATTCTCCCCGCGGTTCTGGATGGAGACGGTGGTGTTGAGTTCGGGGATGACCCCCACCACCAGGGTGCTCAAGCTAAGGGGGAGAGAAAGGGGTGAGCTTCCTCAGGGAGGACAGTGCCCCAGCATCACTGCAAGCTTCCTCAAGACAGTGCCCAGCAGGGGAAACCAGTGCTGTGAGCGCCCTATAACAGTGCCCAGATGGGAACCCCACGCAGCCCCTAATGCCGCGCTGGGGCAGTGGTGCGAGCTTCTTATAAAAGGGCTGCCAGCTTCCTATATCGGTGCCCAGTGAGATGCCACGAGGCAATATGGGGAGATCTCCCGCTGGGTGTTGCAGATCTGAGGCCTGATCGAGCCGGACGGGTCCCACTGTGGAAGTTATCTGGGGGGGAGGAGGGGGAGGCAGGGGGAGGGACTTACCCGGAGAAACTGAAGGAAATTGGTAGTTCATCAGTGCAGACACTGTCACTGCTGCAGTTCTTCTCAAACGGGAGTGAGGGCGAGATCCCAGGGGAGGTGGGGAAGGGAGCAGGGGTCAGGGTGGTTAGGAGGGGACTGTAGCAAAACTCAGCCAGCGTCGTCACCCATCAGATAATCTCAGTCGTCACCACTGCCCGCAATACAGTCTGAAACAGCCTCAGCAAGAACGCAACGGCTGCATTTGCCCCCCTGCACTGTTCCCTGCACCTTCGCATTCCCAACCCGCCCCCAGCACCCGGACAGTCGGAACGGACGCCGCCCACCAGCACCGTCACCAAGTGCCCCACAGTCTCAACCGCAACCGGCATCAACGTCATCACAGTCTGAACTAACGCCACCCCCAGCGTTATAACAACCTCTGCCAGCGTACCCCCCCGCTACAGCCTCCACCATCACTTCCACCACCGCCGCCTGTGATAAAGGAAAGGGGGGGTGGGGGGGGGCAGCTCCCTTTTATGGACACCCGGCCAGCCAGTGGCGATAAAATCCCTCTTCGTAGCTGTTCTCTAATTGCTCTGCCTGTAAAGGGTTAGAAAGTCTCACTGCTATGCATAGGGAAAAGGAAGTGAGTGGGCACCTGGTCAAAAGAGCCAACGGGAAAGCTCGAACTTTTTAAAATGGAAACGACTCCCCTTTGGTCTGTCTGTTGTTGTTCTCCCAGGGAGAGGCGGACCGGGCAGCAGTTAAGCTGTGAATAGCTTAGGCCAGGTATTAAAAACCATCAGTATCGTACCTAGAAACTACTCATTTAAAACCCCAGATATGTAAGTGGATCAGGGAATGTCTAGGAAGACGCGATCAGGTTGATCCCTTTTATTTCTTTATGGCTTGTGGATTCCTCTGTGCTAACCCCAGGTGCTTTTGTTTTGCTGGTAACTTTTAAGCTGAATTTCAAGGAAGCGATTCTTGATGCTTAATTCTTGTAATTGCTCTTGTAAAAACTAGCAATCGCCTGAGTTCCCAGATGTGTTTTCTTTCTTTTTTTTATTAATAAAATTTAGCTTTTTAAGAGCAGAATTGGAATTTTGTGTCTTAAGAGGTTTGTGCAGATGTTTAATTAGCCAGTGGCAACAGCTGATTTCCTTTTTTTCTTTCTCACGCTTCTCCCGGAGACGGGGTGAAAGGGCTTGAGGGTACCCCACAAGGAGGAATTTCCCAAGTGCACCTTCCTGGGCTCTCAAAGGGGTTCTGCACTTGGGTGGGGGCAGCCTCTACCCAGCCAAGGTCAGAGAGAAGCTGTAACCTTGGAGTTTAATACCAGCCTGGAGTGGCCAGTATCCATTTTTAGAATCCTTGCGGGCCCCTCACCTTCTGCACTCGAAGTGCCAGAGTGGGGAATCAGCCTTGACACCTCCCACACAGTGTCAACCAACACTGTCACGATGACATAACCACCACAACCTCAGCCAACAGTGTAACCAACACCATTACAATCTCACCAACCACCGCTACCAACAGAAACAACAGTTACCAGCACAGCCACTGCAACTACAACTAACCCGGTAACTAATACAATTACAATCTCTACCATAATAGAGTGTCAATAGAGTCTGAAACAACAGTCACCAACCACTCACCCACAACAACCACCAACTACACTGTCAGCCAACACCACTGTAACCACCGCCACCCATCAGTATCTTCTGTACCAACACAGTAACTAACAACACAACCATTACGACCTCAGCCAACACTGTCACCAGTACACTCTCAACACAACCACCACCACACATACAATCTGCACCCCTACAAGCAACACAGCCACAACAACCTGAACCAATACTGCCACCTGAGACCATTACAGTCTGAGCCAACATCACCCATACCAGTAATGACTACAACCTCCAATCATACTGTCACCAAGATTCGCTACAATCTGAACCAACCCCTCCCAAACACAGCTACTTCAGCCTCAGCGAACAGCCGTCACCAAAACCACTGCAGTCCTAACCAACAACATCACCAATAACACAACCAATGCAACCTCACCCAACGCTGTCACCCACATTACAATTTTACCCATCACCACAGAACATCCATTCAGGCTACTCCAGCACTGCAACCACACCCACATCCACTACAACCAACGTGGACACTGTCACAAGGACCATTGCCTGGCTCTGGCAGCCTTACCAAGCCTGAAGTCATCACGGTGGAGTCCTCGCTTAGGATGGGTCTGAGGCGATGGACAACGGCAATGGGCTCCCCTGTCACGGTGTAGTTGAGACGCAGGGTGATGGGGGTCAGGGTGTCCTCTGGGCAGAGCTGGGGAGACAGAGAGACATGTCGGGCCCCTGAAGGGAAAGGGGGGCTGGGGGCTGGGTAGGACCCGGAGAGAGGTTTGTTCTCCGGGTGATTTGGGAGCAAGGGGCAGGGTGGGAGAGGCAGACACAGTAGGAGGGGAAGGGGTTAGGACCCCCCACACTCACAGGTAATGTTATCTGGTATGTCTCACATCTCGTCTCGGTGCTGAGCTGCAGCTCCCCGCTCAGGACTGGGACCATTGGAGACGAAGGCGGCTCGGATCTTCATCCGCCCGGGGTCCAGGGCCAGGCTGTACTGGATGGTGCTGGAGATCCTGTCACCTACGGGGAAGGGGAAACGAGGGACAGAGAGAGACTGAGAGCGGGACCACCAAGGGGAAATGGGACATGGGGGCCTTTCCCCCCTAGGGGGTGCTGGCTCCGATCCAGCCCCAGGAAGACTGGCTGTCTTAGGGGGGAGGGGAGCGGGGGGTGGGTTTGGTCTGACCTAGGCTGTCCATAGGTGCCCTTAGTGACGGTGAAGCAGATATTTGCCCTGCTGGCCTCCGTGTTCGAGCTGCTCCTGCCCCTGGCAGTCGAAGGCTGAGGTTGGGATCCTGTGGGGCTGGAAAGCTGATGGAGACCCCGACTCTGAGCACCGGCCGAGACCTGCTATGGGAGGAACAGAACCGTCACCCAGCTTGCTCCCTGCAATGGGGCCAGGCCCCCTCCCTCCCCTGAGCCTCCCACCCAGCCTGGATGTGCTCACAGCACCCAGGGAGATGGGTTATGGACATGGAGCTCTGCTAGAGGAGATGCTGGGGGGCAGAGAAGGGAGCAGCAGAGCTGTCATTGTGCCATTCTCCAGCAGGGGGCAGCAGTCACACAAACACACACACACACGCACTGGTGCTGTCTGTGACTGCCATGTGGAGCAGTGCGACAACACTGATTAACTCACCTCAGCAGCAGGACCTGCCCTTGTGCCCCCACCGCGATGTCTGGCAGTCCGTCCCCCGTCAGGTCTGTCCCGCCACTGACGGCCTGGCCACAGTAGTGCAGCCTGCTGGGAAACTGTGACCCCTCGATGCGCTGTGGGGCAGAGAGAGCAGTAAGGGGTGGGAAAGGGGCGGCTGTTCTGTACAATGGGCACTAGGGGGCAGCGGAGGGTGAGGGGTGGGGAAGGGGCGGCTGTACTGTACAATGGGCACTAGGGGGCAGCGGAGGGTGAGGGGTGGGGAAGGGGCGGCTGTACTGTACAATGGGCACTGGGGGGCAGCGGAGGGGTGAGGGGTGGGAAAGGGGCGGCTGTTACTGTACAATGGGCACTAGGGGGCAGCGGAGGGTGAGGGGTGGGAAGGGGCGGCTGTTACTGTACAATGGGCACTAGGGGGCAGCGGAGGGTGAGGGGTGGGGAAGGGGCGGCTGTTCTGTACAATGGGCACTAGGGGGCAGCGGAGGGTGAGAGGTGGGGAAGGGGCGGCTGTACTGTACAATGGGCACTAGGGGGCAGCGGAGGGTGAGGGGTGGGAAAGGGGCGGCTGTTCTGTACAATGGGCACTAGGGGGCAGTGGAGGGTGAGAGGTGGGAAAGGGGCGGCTGTTCTGTACAATGGGCACTAGGGGGCAGCGGAGGGTGAGGGGTGGGAAAGGGGCGGCTGTACTGTACAATGGGCACTAGGGGGCAGCGGAGGGTGAGGGGTGGGGAAGGGGCGGCTGTACTGTACAATGGGCACTAGGGGGCAGCGGAGGGTGAGGGGTGGGGAAGGGGCGGCTGTACTGTACAATGGGCACTAGGGGGCAGTGGAGGGTGAGGGGTGGGGAAGGGGCGGCTGTACTGTACAATGGGCACTAGGGGGCAGCGGAGGGTGAGGGGTGGGGAAGGGGCGGCTGTTCTGTACAATGGGCACTAGGGGGCAGCGGAGGGTGAGGGGTGGGGAAGGGGCGGCTGTACTGTACAATGGGCACTAGGGGGCAGCGGAGGGTGAGGGGTGGGGAAGGGGCGGCTGTTCTGTACAATGGGCACTAGGGGGCAGCGGAGGGTGAGGGGTGGGAAAGGGGCGGCTGTTCTGTACAATGGGCACTAGGGGGCAGCGGAGGGTGAGGGGTGGGAAAGGGGCGGCTGTACTGTACAATGGGCACTAGGGGGCAGTGGAGGGTGAGGGGTGGGGAAGGGGCGGCTGTTCTGTACAATGGGCACTAGGGGGCAGCGGAGGGTGAGGGGTGGGAAAGGGGCGGCTGTACTGTACAATGGGCACTAGGGGGCAGCGGAGGGTGAGGGGTGGGAAAGGGGCGGCTGTACTGTACAATGGGCACTAGGGGGCAGCGGAGGGTGAGGGGTGGGAAAGGGGCGGCTGTACTGTACAATGGGCACTAGGGGGCAGTGGAGGGTGAGGGGTGGGGAAGGGGCGGCTGTTACTGTACAATGGGCACTAGGGGGCAGCGGAGGGTGAGGGGTGGGGAAAGGGGCGGCTGTACTGTACAATGGGCACTAGGGGGCAGCGGAGGGTGAGAGGTGGGAAAGGGGCGGCTGTACTGTACAATGGGCACTAGGGGGCAGCGGAGGGTGAGGGGTGGGAAAGGGGCGGCTGTACTGTACAATGGGCACTAGGGGGCAGCGGAGGGTGAGGGGTGGGAAAGGGGCGGCTGTACTGTACAATGGGCACTGGGGGGCAGCGGAGGGTGAGGGGTGGGGAAGGGGCGGCTGTACTGTACAATGGGCACTAGGGGGCAGCGGAGGGTGAGGGGTGGGGAAGGGGCGGCTGTTCTGTACAATGGGCACTAGGGGGGCAGCGGAGGGTGAGGGGTGGGGAAGGGGCGGCTGTACTGTACAATGGGCACTAGGGGGCAGCGGAGGGTGAGGGGTGGGGAAGGGGCGGCTGTTCTGTACAATGGGCACTAGGGGGCAGCGGAGGGTGAGGGGTGGGGAAGGGGCGGCTGTACTGTACTAATGGGCACTAGGGGGGCAGCGGAGGGTGAGGGGTGGGAAAGGGGCGGCTGTTCTGTACAATGGGCACTGGGGGGCAGCGGAGGGTGAGGGGTGGGGAAGGGGCGGCTGTACTGTACAATGGGCACTAGGGGGCAGCGGAGGGTGAGAGGTGGGAAGGGGCGGCTGTTACTGTACAATGGGCACTAGGGGGCAGCAGGAGGGATGAGGGGTGGGAAAGGGGCGGCTGTACTGTATCAATGGGCACTAGGGGGCAGCGGAGGGTGAGAGATGGGGAAGGGGCGGCTGTTCTGTATTTTTTCTATTAATTTTGTATTGATTTTTTAAATATATATATAGAAATACTAACCGAAATATACACAAATTATTCATAATACATAAATGTCTCAATATATTAACCATTTGACGTCTATCCTCAGCTATACTTTTAACATATAACTATATAGTTTATTACCGGTTAAACTATTAATCAATTTCTTGCAATACATAATTTAGAAACAAACAAATTTGGCTTATAAAATGCAGCTGGTTAAAGAAAAAATGTTAATATAAGATTAAAGAATAGAAGCAAAATTCAGAGGAGGGAGCATAGACATGGAAAGAGACGGAACTGGGCAGGAAGGGGCGGGGGAAGAATGGTTTTAATAGGATCATTCAGATACCTATAGGAAAGCATCCCATATCTCGGAGAAGTTTTCTTGGATATTGCTATTACATAGATAATTCTTTCCAGGGTGGCCAAGCTTACGAGATCTATGATCCAACTTTTAATTGTTGGTTGCTTTTCGGATTGCCATTTGTGTACGACTAGTCTTTTAGCCACTGTTACTGCTCTGCTCAGACAAAGCAGATTGAGGGACGTGATTGCCAGCAGACCGAGGGACGTGATCGTTCCCCTCTATTCGACATTGGTGAGGCCTCATCTGGAGTACTGTGTCCAGTTTTGGGCCCCACACTACAAGAAGGACGTGGATAAATTGGAGAGAGTCCAGCGAAGGGCAACAAAAATGATTAGGGGTACTGGAACACATGACTTATGAGGAGAGGCTGAGGGAACTGGGATGTTTAGTCTGCAGAAGAGAAGGAATGAGTGGGGATTTCATAGCTGCTTTCAACTATCTGAAAGGTGGATTCCAGAGAGGATGGTTCTAGACTATTCTCAGTGATAGAAGAGGACAGGACAAGGAGTAATGGTCTCAAGTTGCAGTGGGGGAGATTTAGGTTGGATATTAGGGAAAACGTTTTCACTAGGAGGGTGGTGAAGCACAGACATGCGTTACCTAGGGAGGTGGTGGAATCTCCTTCCTTAAAAGTTTTTAAGGTCAGGCTTGACAAAGCCCTGGCTGGGATGATTTAGTTGGGGATTGGTCCTGCTTTGAGCGGGGGGTGGACTTGATGACCTCCTGAGGTCCCTTCCAACTCTGATATTCTATGATTCTATGATTCTATGAAAGTTTTTTCAGATTTATTCAACACAACTGGTAATACAATTTAATTTTTTTAGGAAAAATTAACTCTGCAATTCAGTTCTGCCCTAAACTTACGAGAATAGGAACATTCCCACAGCAGGGGCGGCTGTACTGTATAATGGGCGCTAGGGGGCAGCGGAGGGTGAGAGGTGGGAAAGGGGCTAATGGCCACAAGGGGCCCCTGGGGCCCCTTTAACAACCCTTCAGGA
Organism: Chelonia mydas; assembly: GCF_015237465.2. Taxonomy (NCBI): domain Eukaryota; kingdom Metazoa; phylum Chordata; order Testudines; family Cheloniidae; genus Chelonia; species Chelonia mydas. The sequence continues at coordinate 8,826,706 of NC_051246.2, read as the reverse complement.
CTGTGTGTTGACCCCACCTCCCAGGGGCTGGGCTCACCTGTCTGTACTGGGGTCTGAGGCCTCTCTTTTCCCCATGGAAAATGTACAAGGCCCCGTTATTGTCATTCTCCGTGGGAGCCCCAATGGCCACATCTCTCCATCCGTCCCCGCTGATGTCCCCGATTTCCGACATGCTGGCCCCGAAGCGCCCGAACGGCTGCCCCGTCTGCCCCTGCGGTGTTCTCCTACACCTCAGAGTCAGCCCCCTGCAGGCCAGATTCAAAGAAGCACATGGAAAATGGATCAGCATCGACTGTGAGGGTCGGTGCCCCCTACTGAGCCTCCCCATGCCTCTCCCAGCAACAGAGCACCCTCTAGTGCTGAACTGGGGACAGCATGCACTGCTAGGTGAGCGCACCCTCTACTGAGCCCCCCACCCTGCTCCCTGGAGCACAGTGCCCAGGTATCACGGTGTTTATTTTCAAAATATCCCAGCCCCACAGCAGCCCAGGTAAAACGTGACTCCCAGGCCATCCATCTTTCCCGTGGCCCCGCTTGTCTCTCCTACCTGCCGGCTAAACGAGCAGATATAGACGCGCCCTCCATTCAGAGGCGTATAGTACGTGGGGGCTCCGATCAGAACCAGGTCCGTGTTCCCATCTCTGTCAAGGTCCACAGCGCACAGCGTACCCCCGAAATATGAGCCGACCTGGAGGGACAGAGAAGTCACTCCTCTATTTTAGTCACTTCCTCCTTCTTCTCCCACTGGGTCCCTCACTCCTCACCCTGCGGGAGCAGGATTCAATCCCCATGTTCCTTCCATCCTCACCCTCACCCACCCTTTACACCCAGCTCCTGCCGTCAGTTTTCTTTCTAACTGAACGCACAGGCCGAGGTCGGCAGCCTCTTTCAAAGCTGCTGAATGCTCACTGTGATGCATTTCGCTTTCGAGGCCAGTGCTTGCAAAAGTAGCCTTGATTCACTGAGCCACTCTGACTAAGTCACTAGTTATCAATTCTGTTCAGCTGGAAGGTACCGGCAGTTAGACCTTCGAGAAACCTGTAGCGTTAGTTGAGGGGCAAACAATCCTTTTCAGACACCGTGCATGTGATCAGCCATGTTTTAACCCTGTCTGAGTCTCTTCATAATAGTCTTATGAGTTCTGTCTAAGGCCTGGTCTACACTAAACGTTATAGCTACGTTTCTCGGGGGTGTGAAAATCCACCCCCCTGAACAACGTAATTAAAACTACCTAACCCCCAGTGTAGTCAGTGCTAGACAGAGGTGGGTTACCTATGCCAATGGGAGAAGCACTCCTGTTGGCGTAGGTAGCATCCTCACGGCTGCAGGGTTTTCAGTGTAGACAAGCCGTAACTGAATGTAAGAGCAGTGGGATACTGGAGAGATGCTGACCGTCAGCTGCGGTGCAGTTCTCTAAACCAGTCAAATTTATCCCCTGCCTGAGTCTTTCTGATTGAATCGTTCCTGAGGGTGAAGCCAAACACATGGTGTCAAAACCTTACAGGCTTCCTCCAGTCCCGCACGAGTCCCCCACAACCACAGCCCACACATGCTCCACATTGTCTGTAATGCTCCCCACATCCTGCTCCCCCTGCAGCTCCCATCTGGGTGTCCATTCCCCGCCATTGGTATCCCGGCTGAACAGGACGACTTTGCCGGCGTGTTGATAGCGAGGGGCCCCGACCATCGTAGCTGCTCTGCCCATTGGCTGTGATGATCCTGAGACGAATAACCTCAAAGGAAGAGAGGGACGTGGGGAGGTGAGATGGGAAACAGCCCTACAACAGTGCTGCACAGGGATCCCTTGCCCCGAACTGAGATGCAGCCACCTCTGGGGTGGGGCGCGGGGGCTGCTTAAATAGGTAAGGGAAGCTCGGTGGGTTTGTTCTCACCGAGATAAGCATCATTCATGTCAGTGGAGGTTCTGGATACGTTGATGAAGCTCGGCTGCCCAGCCGCTCCCATACAGGTATATCCCGCCGGACCAGTCATAGGCTCCCACCGCTCCCAGCACAGGCCCGTCCTAAACCGACAGGGACGGCAAAGGGGACTGATTACAGGGAACAGACAGGACAGGGAATATTTACGAGACCTCCCCACCATCTGCAGCACAGTGTGGCTTAGCATGGCACTGGGGACTGCCAGGGGAGACAGCGCCCCCGACTGAGGCCCCGGCTGGCAGGACAGCGCCACTCTCAGGCACCGTGGGAAAAGCACCAGCCCACGCTGCTCCTCCAGCTCTCTGGGCTAATAAAGGGCCATCTGCCTTTCAGGGACTAACCCAGCCTGATGCTACTTAGGCTGAAGATCCATCAGGGACCCCAGTGCACGTCAGCGTGGGACACACCCTGGGGCCAGGCGTCACTCACAGGGGACAGCAGGGAGCTGAATCCTTCCTGGGACATCTCCAGCTGGAAGGAGCTGCCGCTCTGAGACTGGGTGCCTGGGGGGAGAGACAGACAGACAGATACGGGAAAGACCATCATAGATGATAAAGGCCCGATGTCCCATTTCCTGAGCCAGCCCTTCTCCCCACCTCGAGGCTGGATTGGACCCAGCACCCCCTTGAGAAAAGGACCCATGTCCCATTCCTCAACCCCTTGCACCAGCCAGTCTCCTGTCTGGGGGCCCCTGGATGAGAAAGGCATCAGGGGCATTTATGGAGATAGATTAATGGATATATGTTGGAATGGGGAAAGAGAGAATATTTGGGGCCTATTTGAGCTCTGGATTCCCAGCAGCTCCCCAGTCCCATCTTCAGCCCTTGAAAAACCACTTCTAGTGCCCCAGACCAGTGCGGCCCCTCCCCCAGCTCTGGTACCTTCGATGGCAAAGATCTTCTACTGCAGCTGGTTCTGGATGCCCTGGAGGGCGTTGAAATTGTCCACCCGGAAGACATGATCGTCAGTGGGCTCAGAGGTGATCTCCTGAGCCTCCCATTTGGGCAGCACGCCCTGGAGAAGGCCTCGCCGACCTTCAAGGGATGGAGCAGAGTGCAGGGGAGACCAGGGCATCGGCATCAGTCACAGGCCAAGAGCCTGGGCGAATACCCTCCTGCCCCAAGCCCTGCTGGGGCCTCGAGAGACACGGTCAGCCAGCACCATGTGCCGCTCCGGGGTGTGGGCATGGGGTGCACTGGAGCTGTGCTGTGACAATCCACACTCTAAGGCCAATCATTGGTCCAATACTTCTTCCCCAATGGGATAGTAGATGCCGTGCACTAGCTGACATAAGGGTTGAGTGACAGGTCAGCTTGGGGAGGACCAGTGCCATTGTTTGAGCCCCAAGTGTGTGCAGAAAATGAAATAACAGTATTGAGAACAGGGTGATTTTGTCAAATCCTGGGTCTGTTGGAGAATGTGTCCCAGCAACCCCTGGGTCAAGTCACCCCATGTGTGGATCACTAACCCTACCCTGCATCCCCTGGAAGCACACGAAGTTCAAGGCCATCGGAGTGGGCATGTGGATTGGAGGGCAGTGAGAATACCCTACCTTTGACTAGACAACGCTTCGCAACCTGACCAATAGTGGACACAGGGAACAGCCTTTAACGAGATACAATCTGCCGCTCAGTCTGCCAAGTGAAACTCCAGCTCTGCTATAGCGCCATACCCTGGCTCAGTTACAACCTGGCTTCCGTTTGTCTCCCCGGCCTCTGTGCCGGTGCCCTCCCATGCTTGATTGTACTGCCCACTGCCCCCGCCTCCCACACCACCACCATGTCCCTGGACAGGGCTCAGATCCCTACTAGTTCTCCACACAGCCACGGCTCACCCCGATGGCGTAGCGGACGATCCCAGCTCTCTCAGCTCGGGGATGGCGTCTGAATGAAGAAAGCGGGTCTTTGTATTTCTGCCCATCTGTGATCACAATGAGAATCTTGGTGGCCTTATCCCGAGCGCCTCTCCCAGAGGTGAACAGCTCCCGCCTGGAAAAGGGGGGGTGGGGAACGCCTGGGAGGGTTATTGATACGTAATAACACGGTAGCGCTCGTCCACTGCTTTGGCATTGCAGATCTCACAGTCCTTCACAAAGGAGGTTCGTGTCATGCCCCCATTTTACTGATGGGGAAACTGAGGCACAGGGCGGAGATGTGACATGCTTAAAGTCACAACGCAACAGAGGCTCAGAGCATGGCAATCGAACCCCGAAGTCCTGGCTCCCAGCATCCCCCACCCCACTCTAACCTACTAGTGCCCACTCGCCTCTCACAGCTGGGGTAGAACCCAGGAGTCCTGAGTCCCTATCCCTTAGCTTGCACGTCCTTGCTGCCCATTCCCTGTGGAGTCAGCACGGGGAGCAGGGCAATACCTACACCACTTTCCGGATGGCGGTGGCTGTGTACGTTGCTCCCGTGAGCTGTGTGACTGCCCTGACAAGGTCATCGGGGTCGCGACTCCTACTGTACTGGAAGCAGTCGAAGTGCTCTCTAAATCTGTGCGAGTACTGCATGAGGGCGAACTGCAGGAGGAGGCAGGGAAGAAGAGAGAAAAACAACCCCGGGGTGAAGGGTAAGAAAAGCAGGCATCAGACTCAGTTAACGGCTGGGGCAGGCAGTCGGGATGTTGCTGGTTCTGCGGGAATTTTTTCCTGGTTTTGGATGCAAAATCCATTGCTGCTCCCTGCAGCACAGCGCCCCCTAGCGCCGCACTGGGGCACTGGGGTCAGCCGTGACTGGGAGTTCGCCCTCAGGCAGTACTCAGGGTAAGTACGGTTCAGCTTCTGCCCGTTGCCTGGGTATCGGTGCTGCGGAAACGCTTCATGATCTCAGCGATGAACGTCTGCATCTTTCTGAAGTTTTCTGGTTTGATGCTGCCCGAGCCGTCGACGAGGAGCGCTATGTCTGTGGCACGCCTGGGGCACTCTGAGAGGGACGGGAAAGAAATACGTCCTGACTCAACTCCACCAACATGGAGAAAACTCAGTGGAAAGAGCTAGACCAGATCAAAGGGCCCATTTTGCCCAGTCCCCACCCTCAATCGTGGCCCCTTGGGGCTGCCCCTGGGGCATGCCCCATACCTGCCAGAGTGTCCGGGATGCACTGGAGCTGCCGGAGGCTCTGGTCCAGGAGGAAGCAGTAGCCGTTGACGTACATGTTCTCCCCACAGGCCCGGTGCATCAGTGGGGCCGCACACCTGGGGCACGAGAGAGGGATGGGGTCACTGGGCACTCCCTGAGGAGAGCACTGGGGGTGAGGGGAGTCTGCTTCCTCCATGGATATGCAGGGAAAGTCCCCACCAGGGGAAGGATCCCCATGGGGCAAACAGGACTCCAGGACCCAGCACCTACCTCCCAGAGCGGGGACGGGGGGACATCACCTAGTTACCACGCTCCCTGCTACGGCCGTGCCCAGTCACTGTCCCCAGAGTGACATCACCCAGTTACCCCCATCCTTCACAATGTCATCGCACAGTCACTGTCCCCATGGCGATGTCACCCGGTCACCCCCCTCCCTCACAACAGGACAGCTCAGTCACTATCTTCATGGCGATGGTCTCCTCCTCCCTGCTGTTCCAGTGCACCGTTTCTGGGTCCCACCATCCCCCAGACAAACATCACACCCTCGCTGTATTCACCCCATTGTTATCTTGTTACCATCTTCTGCACAAGGCCATGGCCCACCCATGCTAGTGGTTAGCACCCGCCTACACACGCACTGTCATTCATCCCTCACATGGTAACAATGCCATGTTCCGGTGACGGTGACATCATCCGGTGACCACTCTCTATTTGCGCACATCAGCTCTTGTTGTGGTAAGATCACCCGCTCCTGTGATATCAGCCCATCCCTTCCTGGTGACAGCAGCAAACAGGCCCTCAAGTCCTGTGGTAACATGACCCATCTGGAGTGTGGTGGGTGCGCAGCCATCCCGCTCCCATTGCTGGGGGGAGGAGAATCCCAGTGGAATTCTGGGGGACAGGGGCAGAGACTGACCCAGCCCCTGGGTACAACCCACAGACCGAGCCGCTTCCCCACCCCAAGGGGTGGTACCCACCAGAAGATTGGAGCCCCGGGCAGCCAGAGACAATCCGAGGGACATGTTCACGGCATCGGGGGGCCCTGAGAGGAGAAACGCGCCAACACCAGGCGTGAGAAACGTTGTCATTGGATATGTTTAGTCCTGCATATCTCTGAGTCATTTCGTACCCCCTCTCCTTTGTGCATCGCCCCCCCCACACACTGGGGGGAAGTGATGGCAAATTGTTGCATGGAAATTAGAACCCAGGAGTCCTGATTCCCAGCCTCCCCTGCTCTAACCCACTAGACCCTACTCCCCTCCCTGACCTGGGGATGGAACCCAGGTGTCCTAGCTCCCAGATCCCCTGTGCTAGCCCCCTGGACCCCACAGCACAGGGTGCCCCTGACTCTGGATGGGGATCTCCTGGCAGCGTCTGGAGCCCGGGTCGCACTTGTAGACTTTGCCGATTTCATTCACGTCTCCCATCTGCAGCGGGGCCCCGACAAGCAGGCTGTTGGCGGAGAGAGCAGAGGGAGGCTCAGGGGATGCCCCGTCACCCCTGGATGGTGAGGCCCAGGCAGGGCAGCCCAGCCAGATGGACCTCTCGTGGGTGTATATGAGGCATGTTCCTGGAGGGCTCTGAGCCTGTGTTCAGCCCTTACCCCCCAGCTCCGGCACTCCCGAACTGCACCACGCTCTGCCCGAATCCCCTGGCTGCTTCCTGGAAAGTGATGGGTCCCGCCACATCCACGCTGAATCCACAGCTCGGTGCCAGCACGGCAGGGGTTAAACAGCCACATATTAGCTTTCCCCATTGAGAAGGGGCCACTGGTGGGGGCTGAGGGGCCAGCCCCTCCTGGCTGTGGGACTGATTCCGAGCCCCCCGCTGTAACTCCACTCCCCTCCCAGAGCTGGGGACAGAACCCAGGAGTCCTGAGAGCCCAGGTGCTCCCATGCCCCTTCCCGAAGTTTAGGCAATGAGCTGGTGCACGCAGGGCCCCAGCTTTTCCCCACCTCACCGGCTGGCAACTCACCTGTGCCCAGGTAAATGAGCAGCCGCAAGGGGTGCATCCTGGGAAGCTGGAGGTGGGCTGACTGCTGGGAGTGGTGTCCTGGGAGGTTTGAGGGCACTGCTGAGGAAGCAGCTGAGTGCCGAGGAAAGAGAATTGATATCGGTGCCTTGCAAAGGGAGAGAGAGACCCGCCCTGGGGAGGGGACAGGACTCAGCTAAACTGAGTGAGACAGACATGCCACCAGCGACACTGACAGACATGGGCACGTACAAAGTGCACTGAGCCAGACAGTCACAGGGAGAGAAAGACAGACCCACACCTACACCAAGTGCTCGGCTGCAGGAGAAAGTCATTCATGACCAGGAATACACGTACACTGAGCGACAGCTAGAAGGTTACCCCTTTGATGCTGACGTAGGCAAAGTTTTTCCACCCAGCCGGCCCCTCGCCTGATCCAGCCGGGCCCCTGGCCCCCCACACGCTGGGTGAGTTGAGTGCAGGGTCTCACCTCACTTGGCCCATATGCCGCTCCTAAACCAAGTGTAAGGGCACTGTTGTCCCCTTACGAAAACTCGCGGGGGGGGGGGTGGTTGGCTAGCTCCCAGTACCAAGAGAGAGGGGAGGGGTGGATGGGAAATCAGGACCCTGAGACTGACAGGTCCCCAGGAACAACGGGCAGAGGCCAATGCTCCAGGTTAGCCTTATTGACGGGGGGCCAGGTTAATCAGGGAGTCAGGAGGGTCCCGTCCTCTGTGTGAGCTGGAATTGCCTGGGTCAGACAGAGTGGGGCCGAGCCAAGGAGAGAGCAGGGGCCCAAGCTGAGCTGGGGAGCAGAGCTGGGCCAGAGCCAGAGGGGCCAGAGAAGCAGCCCAGGGAGCTGGAGGCAGAGCAGCAGCATCAGGGCTGAGGCAGAGCGGTGGAGCTGGAGCTGGGGCTGGAGCAGTTTCGGAGCCGGGTGCGGGGAGCAGCTGGGGAGAGAGAACCTGGGCAGCCGGCCCAGCGCAGGGAAATGCCCCCCAGCCAAGGTGCCCTGCAGGCCAGACTTGGAGGGGGATCATAACCGCGATGGGGCAGGGGCGATGCTGGGCAGAAGGGTCCTGCCACCTAGAGCCTGAGGGTTGTGTGGCCACTGACAGAACAAGTGTCCGACCCACAGCATCCCTGTAGCACAGCCAGGGCCTGGGCAGGAGGCCTGGGACTTGTGAGGAACAGACTGTGAACTTCCCCTACCTTCCAGAGATGCTCGTTGTGGTGTCCCCGTGCCCCGGAGCGGGGTGACAGGTTTTCCTTTAACCTTTCCCATTTTTTCCTTATTTTTTTTAATTGGTTGCTGTTTAATAAACTACACTTGCTTTGAACTGTATGTAATGATCAGGGGGTCAGGGAAGCACGCCAGTGCAGAGAGCATCCCGGAGTGGGGACACCCTGACAGGATACAGGCCTGTAGGCCTCTTGCGTTACAGCTCTTGCATATAGTGCATAGATTGTGCCGCAGAATGGGAAGCGGTCAGGTCAACAGTAATTTCCCCCACAAGACTAAGCAAAGTTTGAATCAAGCAGACTCTCACCCCACTGGATGTTACAGGCAGCTCCCAGAGTTCAGACTGAACTCCCTTCCAGCCTGGGACCAATCTCCCTAGTTCAAAGTCTTTATCTGCCAGACGGTCTTCCAGGTGTTGAGATGTCAGAGGAGCATGATCCCTTAATAAAGTGAATTTTTTTTTGTTACACAAATAGAGTTTAAGTCGCTTGACAGCCCAGACAATGACATAGAACTTTTTCAATGACAGCATAATTTTGGTCAGTGGGGGTGTGAGGATAATTATAGTAGACATGGTGAGGTGTTCAGACATGATGATCATAGGGCCACGGATGCAACTTTCGTGAGTTTTGCAAAACTATGTCCCCTCTCCCCTCTAGTCATCAATCGCTGGAGCTAGGCTAATGCATGCCTCCACTTGCTCTCGTAACCCTCTGACCTTTCTCTAGCTCAAATGCACTTTGCAGAGCTCTTTGCACATCTGGCTCAGCTGCCCTTTGTCTGAGACGGGGAGCTGCTTATGTTTTCTTTTATCACCACAAACAGCTTTGGTCGGAGAGCACAAAGAGGAGGGAAGTGCCACGACCACAAACGCGATGCTGCGGATGTGCGGCATCCCGGGTTTGGAACTGGCCTCATGCATGCAGCAGATCTGCCTTCCTCAAGGGCAGAGGAAAGAGAAGTTTAAATATAGAGACCAGTTCTCGGTGTTTGTAAGAAACGAGCAAGAGCTGGTGCGAGATAGAGACTGATGGGGAGAGAAAATTGAGGCTGCTACAAAAGGGGTACCAGATATAAACTCCGTTTATACAAGATCCAGCGTCCGCTCCTGCCATGCCTCACCCCAGAGGTAGCTGCATTTCAGTACCAGGCATGGGATCCCTAGGAACAGCTGGAGATCTCAGTTCTGGGTGATACATCCCTGTATGAACAGCCTCCACACCCCCATACCAGAGGCGGCTGCATCTCAGTGCCAGGCAAGGATCCCTGTATAAACAGTCCTCATGCCGCAGCCCAGAGGTGGTAGCAACAGGTGGAAATTTTAAGGCAAAAGGTGGAGTTCAGACAAGGCCAGAGAGAGAGAGAGATGTAGAAATAGGGAAACGCAGAGTTCAGAAATTAGTGAGTCATCCTGGTTTAAAACTTCCCCTATTATAATCTGGAACCCAGCCCGGGGGCCATGCACCCCACTGCCCCCAGAGCCAAATCAGCACAGCATGGAAGAAAGGGAAGTGGTAAAACCACAGATTGAGTTTTTTGGAAGAGGATTAGGCTCTGTGGGCCCATCTTTCGTATCCTCATGCCTGTCAACCTGCACAAGAACAAAGCACTTTCCAGGCTTTGCATTTATACAGGGATCCCTCAGCCAGCACTGAAATGCAGCTGCCTTCTGGGGTGGGGCACAGGGGCTTTTTATACAGGGATCCCTCACCCAGTGCTGAGATACAACTGGCTCAATTCAATAATTCTTTGTTGATACGCTATACAATGGCTAGACTTGGCTTAAGCTAAAAGCATTTACGTATGCTAGGCTGTGGCACTTGACCCAGATAATGGACTAGGCCAATTTCTAACTAGAAATTGAACCAAAGAGGCCTCCAGAAAAGTCCCTAGCTGTCCATTATATGAACCCTCACCCTGCAAAAGTCCGTAGTCAAAATGCTGCCATAGCAAACTGCAGATCTTGATAATAACAAAGGTGTGTCAGCACTGTGCTAATTATGAAGCTGTCTTTCAATTATCCCTTATAAGGCTTCAGTAATAATGCTTGAGTGGTGAAAAAAAAAACTAATAAGGAAGTGCATCGTGTGGCTTGGATTTGGACCTATATAAGACTGGTGTTATAGGGGCAGGGGTGAGAGAGACTAGGGTGGCACCTGAGTGTGACCATCTCTGTCTCCCTGTCCCTGCATGCTTGTATTCAATAAAAGGCCTCAGACTGTTTGAACCAAACAGATGGTGTGACTCTTTTTCCACAACAATTTGGGGGGCTCGTCCGGGATCCACCCTATATCATCCATGACTAGAGGACTGCAGGCCGTTTCCCTCCGAACCCAAGGAGCCATGTGAAAGGATAAGGGACCTTTTAAATCTCTATACTGGGTTTTCGGTGGAAAACTGACTGTAGGCTCTGGAATTGGGTAAGTTGTATGCTGGATCTGAACTTTATTGTCAAACAGCTCTGACACCTTCAGGTAGGCCTGGAAAAGTCACAAAGGTGGCTGCCTAGGACTTAGTTTCTGTGTGTGTGTGTGTGCCAGTGTGAAAGCAAGGGTCACAGAAAGATGCCCAGAGTCCTCTGAGAAGCTGCTGGCTCGTGACCAGAGGTGACTCTAAAGCAAGCTCTGTGGCCCCAACGGAGAAGAGTGGTAAAAGCCCTAGCCAAGATGGGCCATTTCTGCATGGCTTGACCAGCGAGATGGGCCCCGTCTGAGGCAAGGAATGCTTATCCCTATTTTTACGTCCTTGGACATCCTACAACCCTAATTCTTTTGGCCATTGCCTACATCTCGCCTGACGTAATATGAGGCACTAGCTGACGCTCTTTGCTGAAGGGGGTTGTGTCTTTTGGCCATTGACTGATCCTACATCTCACCAGATGCAATAGAGTATGCGGCACTAGCCAACGCTCTTTGCTGAAGGGGGTTGTGAGAGGGTCGTTGACATCCTCTGTGAATCTTCCTTGTATGAGTGTGTTTCCCTCAACTTCTTTCCTCTGTTTTCCCCTTTACCACCTAAGGATGATCTGATGGACCATTGACTGGTCTGACCTCCTGAAAGAGAGTTGTGAACACCCTGAGCATAAACCTTTCCTGTAAGTCCACCCTGTGTGAAAGACCCGAAAGGGGAAGGAATGGGAGGCGGTGGGTCAAAAACGACCCCCGTCCCGCCAAAAGGCATGCCTGCATTTTATATGTACAAGAATTACGGTCCTAGCACTTGCAAGTATCTGGAGAAATGGAATTGGTATATCAGGGATAATCCGGACTTACAATTTCCCTTAGAGGGGAATTTTGACCTTGATAAAGTAGTACATCTTAGGGGCGTGCTGTTGACTTATAAGGTGGGCCAAGGTCAATTTAATGCATATTTTAGTTGGTATGGGGAAATGGAAAAACGGCACCGAGAATCTCAGGTAAGGAGTCTTAAGGACTCAATGAGAAACTTAAAAATTCCCAAGAACACCTTAAGACCCAATTGCAAAAGGCAAATGAAAAATTAACAGTATCCCAAACCCTATCCCAGACACCCTGCTGGCCAGCAAATTCCTCTCTATAGTCTCCCTCCCGAGAACCTCCCCATCTGCCCCTACCCTGTCGGGTCCATCTGATGATCTTATCGATCTGTTTCTGGAAACAAGACAACCTCCTGTTGCCCCGCTGCCATATATGTCAGGAAATCCTGGTTGGGGGTAACAAAGTAAAGGATCAGTGACACCCTCCTTTAACCCCAACTCCCCTGCAGATAGCTCCCAGCTCACAGCAGAGTACTACTCCGACAGCCCATCCCCAGAGGCTTCCCCTTCATCACTTATTGATTCCCCGAACAACCAACAGTCCCCAAAGACTTTGACGGCCTCCCTCCTAAACACAGTTTGTCAACTATTTACTGAGGTGTCTCACATAGGAGATGTTCTTGATGACCTTATTGAACCAGGTGGTCGAAGGATTCTACATAGCCAAACCTACCCATCTACATCGAATCTTAACATGCCCTTACGCCAACTCCCCGGTATAGGTGAAGAAGGTGGGGCCTTGGTGACTGTGCATGCACCTTGGTCTCCCTCGGATTTGTATACCATCACCAGTAATTTTCCAAAAATTAGGGAAGACCCTATAAATTTTCAGGAAGAGCTAAAAACTATTATAAATTGTTATAACCCCACTTGGGCAGACCTAAATCAACTCCTCCAGGGTGTCCTGCCCAAGGAGACATTAACTCGCCTTCACGCGGCTGGACGGCTGGCCTAGCACTGACCCCGGCCACCAAAACCCAGAACAAACGGCCTCCTTGAGAGAACATAGGCCAAAATTGGTGGAGGCAGTCCTCTCGGGCTGCCCCAAAGGGCGGACTGGACAAAAATTAACATTTGTAAACAAACTAAAGGAGAAGACCCTGCTGACTATTTGCAGCGTCCTTCAGCAGGTCTTTGAAAGACATTCCTGCAAAGATAATGTGGACCAAGGCGTTACCCAAGCCATAGTGGCAGCCTTCGTTCAGGGACTCTTTCCCATATTAGAAGCCCAATTAAAATTAGGCATTATAGGATGGGAAACAAAACCTCTCGATGACATCTTGGTGGCTGCCCATCCATTTTTATCGTCAATCAGAAAAGGAAAAGGATGAAACCCAGCATAAATTGTTGACCCTCCAAATTCAGAACTGTCAGGGGCCTCAGAAGAATCGTCCATTCCGCAGAAAAGGGGGAAAGTCTAACCAAGGGCACCACCATTCACCTTCCCGCAGCCCACCCGATGGTGCTTGTTATTATTGCAAGCATAGGGGGGCACTGGAAAAGTGAATGTCCCTTCTGCCCTGGTCAACCAGCTTGCCCTCAGGTCCCAATCTAGACTATCCATCCCCTACCTCCCGTGCCTCCCCGGTAATATTAGGATTGCCAGGAGATTAGTGGCATCATCGCTTCGCTCGTCCCCTTGGACCAGTCTGGCCCATATGTGACTTGTATTATCAATGGTATGCCTACTTCTTGCTTGGTAGACACTGGCGCATCAGCGATCCACCCTTTGCGCACGTGATTTTCCCTCTGCCCCATTACTTCTCAAACTAGTGAGTGCTGTAGGTCTGAGTAATACTCCCTATTCCTCATCCCATATCTGCACCCCTCACTATCTCCGTTGATCCTCTGTCTGATCAACACGCCTTCCTCCTCAGCCCGTGTTCACCTGTTAATCTTCTGGGAATGGATTTGCTGTGTAAAGTAGGTTGTAAAATCTATTGTACCCCCTGATGGAGTATACTTAGACGTTCCCGATCCCAGCCACAATGAGGTTCTGGCGGTCTTACAAACCAATGTTCCAGAGGAGGTACTTGACCCCGGACCTTCCTTACTGCAGCGGGAACGGCTGGCTAATGTTCCTCCCTCCTTGTGGCCGGATCATGCCAACGAGGTTAAAATTCATTTAAACCCAGCAAAGCCACTTCCCAGGGTTCAGCAATATCCTCGTTCTAGACGGGCTGAAGAAGGAATCCGACCAGTAATTGCATCCTTGATCCGACAGGGCGTTGTTGTCCATACATTCAGCCAGTGTAATACCCCCATCCTGCCCATCAAGAAACCCGGCAAACAAACCTGACACTTTGTCCAGGATCGCCACGCCATTAACGCCGCTGTCCTCCCTACCTTCCCTGTCGTGCCAAATCCTGCTACTATCCTATCTCATATTCCCTCATCTGCCACCTATTTCACTGTGGTCAACTTGTGTTCGGCTTTTTTCTCCATCCCCATCCACACCGATAGCCAATTTTTGTTTGCTTCTACCTATCAAGGCCTTCAATACACCTGGACTACACTGACCCAAGGTTACACCGAGTCTCCCACTCTGTTCTCTCAGCTCCTTAAAAAGAACCTGGACAATATCGAATTCCCTATCAGCTCCACTCACTGCCCCAAGGTTACACCGAGTCTCCCACTCTGTTCTCTCAGCTCCTTAAAAAGAACCTGGACAATATCGAATTCCCTATCAGCTCCACCCACTGCCCCAAGGTTACACCGAGTCTCCCACTCTGTTCTCTCAGCTCCTTAAAAAGAACCTGGACAATATTGAATTCCCTATCAGCTCCACCCTGGTCCAGTATGTGGATGACCTGCTTCTGGCATGACCTTCTTTAGACGCTTCCCTGACCGATTCCCTTGTTCTGTTACAGGCTTTAGCCTACAAGGGCCACAAAGCGTCTAAGTCCAAACTTCAGCTCTGTCTACCAAGGGTCCGCTATCTAGAACATGATATATCAGCTGGAGAATGGCATCTATCCTCTCCGAGGATACAGGCCTTTCTCCAGGTCCCCAAACCGACTACCAGGAAGCAAATGCAGGGCTTCCTGGACATGGCCTGGCTAATGTCGTCCAGTGGGTCCTTAGGTATGCAGCTATTGTCAAGCCCCTGCAGCAGTTAACCCTTGATAAAGTTCTCAAACCTACTTCCATGGACCCCTGAGGCAACAGAGGCTTTCCCGCAGATTAAACAGGCCCTTACCAGGGCCCTGCCTTGGGCTTGCCAGACAACCAGAAAGCCCTTTACACTTTTCTGTCATGAGCGGGACGGCATTGCTTTGGGAGTCCTTACCCAGACTCATGGTGATAAGCCGTGGCCCATTGCATACTATAGTTCACCTCTCGACCCCGTGGCAGCTGGACTCCCTCCCTGCCTCTGCGCGGTGGCAGCTGCGGCTTCCCTTGTAGAAACTTCTGCCACTCTCGTCCTGGGATCCCCCTTGTGTGTTGCTGTCCCCCATGCTGTAACTGCATTACTCACAAAAAGCAAAACCCAACAACTTTACAACTCAAGACTAACAAAATATGACATGCTGCTGTTAAATGCCTCAAATGTAACTCTCACCTGTTGTTCTGTCCTCAACCTGGCTTCTCTTCTTCCTACTTCAACAGATGGCGGACCCCATGATTGCTTCACGGTGACCACCCAACTTACTTGTCCTAGGGTTGACCTAAAGGACACCCTGCTCCAGAATCCATATCGGCTATTCTATGTAGACAGGTGCTGCCTCAGGAATCCTTCCGGCCAGCTTGTGGCCAGCTATGCTGTATGTTCGCAAGTATAAAACAGTTGAAACCCACTCCCTCCCCGAAGCATGCTCGGCTCAGGTTGCAGAACCTGTCGCCCTTATTCGGGCCTGCACCCTGGCCAAGGGAAAATCTGTTACCATCTATACAAGATTCCCAATATGCTTTTGGAGTGGTCCATGACTATGGACAGCTCTGGAAATATGGGGGGTTCCTCACACCGGGAGGAAACAAAATCAGTAATGGGCCTTTTGTTGATGCTCTTCTCTCTGCCCTCCAACTTCCCTTCCGCTGTGGCAATCGTAAAATGTGTTGCGCACCAGAAACCGTATGATGATGTTACCAAAGGAAATGCCTTGGCAGACCCTGCTGCCAAGCAGGCAGCCATTTCCGGGTCTCCAGCTCCCCTTTGACTTTATTTTCCTCAGTGCTCCATCCCCCCTTGTACCTGACTCCCTCCGGACTTAGCTCTCATGCAAAATTCTGCCCCGGACCAGGAGAGGGACGGGCGGGGGCGGGCCGGATGCTCATTGCAACCGGAATGCCTTGTGGCACTCCCCAGTCGGCTGCTTGGTGGTGCCCAAGGCTCTGCTCCCCTACCTTGCCTGCGTGTCCATGGCCAAGCACACGTGGGCAAAGGGGGGATGACTGGGTCAGTACTACAACCTTGGTTTGCCCCCAATTTTTCCAGTATAGCATGCGATACTGTAATACCTTCCTCATCTGCCTAGCCCCAACAGTGGCAGGCTGATAAAAACAAAACCAGCTGCACACCCTACACCATGGAGTCCTTTTGTCATATCCAGATTGATTTCATCCATATGCTGAAACGTTGTTCTTATGAATATGTCCTTGTTTGCGTTTTGCATGTATTCCAGATGGATCGAGGCCTAGCCGTGCGCGAAGGCAGATGCCATCACTGTGGCCAAAAGACTGTTTAAAAAGACTTTATCCCTCGGTTTGGTTTACCTGTCTTTACTAATAGTGATCGAGGCACTCACTTTACAGGCCAAATTATGCAAAACGTTTGTAAGGCCCTGAACTTCACTCAATGTTTTCATTGTGCCCATCACCCGCAAAGTGCGGGGGCGGTCAGAGCGCCGAAAACGGTGACCTGAAAACAAAATCTCCAAGATCTATGCTGAAACCAACCTGAAATGGCCCGATGCCTTACCCCTCGCCTCATGCACATGAGGAGCACACACCATGCGTAAACATGGCCTGTCCCCACATTAAATCCTCATGGCCCGACCCATGAGAATGCCAGTAACCCCTCCCGCATTCTCTCCTCAGCTGGACCTGCAGCTAAACGACGGTACTGTACTGGCATACTGTAGGAAGCTAATTCATTGTGTCAGGTCTATTCACTCACAAGCACAACAGGCCCTCCCAGACACGGCTGACATTCCGTGCCACCCAGGGCCATCCCTAGCCATTTTGGGTGACCTAGGCAAGCCCCCCCACGGGTGGTCTGTTTGGGGCCCCAGGCTTCCCGCACCCCAGGGTCTTGGAGGCAGGAGCTGGGGGCACTTTTTGGGGGCCCCAACAGGCCCAGAGTGGCCCAGGGGATTAGCGGGGGGGCCGGGAGCAGCCCACTCTGCTTCCCTTGCCCTGGCTCCAGCTAATGTCGCTTGGGGGAGGAGTGCTTGGGGGGAAGGGATCCCCCCCCTCACACAGCAGCAGCGGGGAAGCAGAGCAACCCGGCCTCAGCCAGCTCTACTCTGCCAGCTCCCAGCCACAGCGCTCCGCTTCCCTTGCCGCTGGTGAGTGCAGGGGGCGTCCTTTCCCCAACTTCCCCACACTCACCGGTGGCGGAAGTGGAGCGCTGCGGCTGGGAGCTGGAGGAATGGAGCAGGCTGGGGCCAGGTTGCTCCGCTTCCTGCTGCTGTCGGTGAGTGCAGGGTTGCTGGGGGAAGAGGTGGAATGGGTGCGGGCTGGGGGTGGAACGGGAGGGGAAAGGTAAGAGGTGGGTCGGATGGGAGTTTGTGCGGGGCCCCACACCCCTCTAGGGACAGGTCTTCCCCTTGCAGTGGGCGCAGCTGGGTCGGGGGGGCTGACTGAGGGATAGGGCTGGTCGCCGGGGCTGGCGCTGCTGCCTATGCAGCACGCCGCCGTCTAGGGCACCATGAATTTGGGGCAATTTGGTGCCCCAAATTTCATGGTGCGCTACGCAGCTGCGTATGCTGCGTATGCCTAGGGATGGCCCTGGTGCCACCCATTACAGCCTGGAGACTGGGTCCACGTTAAGGTGCACCAAAGAAAAACTTCCCTGGATCCTCGCTGGAAGGGTCCCTACCAGGTCCTGCTGACCACCCATACTGCGGTCAAATGCCGGGGACTCACCAGTTGGATCCACGCCTCCCACTGCAAGAAAACTTCCCCTCCTTTGGGCCCAGATACTGCAAACCCTTGGCCGGCAACCGAGAGCCCAACCTCAGAACACTGCCCAGAGGAGCCTCGGTATTGCCTATGGAGAAGGAAATAGCACCTCGCTTCCAACAGCAAGGTCATCGGTTCTCGAACAATTAACCTCTAACCTCCCGTGAACTGCCTTCACAGCCAGTTGAAAATCTGGCCCGCTGGTAAAGAAACACAGGGAACATAAGGCCATAATAACGCCTTCCAAGCCCAGTGGTCAACTTAGCACCCACTGGCTCCTTTCGACCATGACTGAGCCAGCTGCCAGAATGAAAGAATGGGCCATAGTGCACAAGTGGCTTATGCCTTCTATCTGGTTCATGTGTGTAACCATGTTATTGCTGTGATTGCTAAACTTGCGTGACCATTATGTTCTTTTGGGCACATGACATCGCTAACACCCCTGCCACCCCTCCCCTAAGACCCCCAGGTAAGAATAGAAGTTGCCCTATCTGTCCGGGGAGGAACAAAAGGTTTACAGGGAGGCTGGGATAAAAACCTCTACCTCAATCTCACCCAACAAGTGGCTCGGGCTGCCAATCTAACAAATTGCTGGATCTGTTCACATATGCCAGAACACCAGGCACAGGGAATCCCAGTGGCAGGGCTGCCTGCAGATATATCTGAATGGGGAATGACCGAACAAGCTGGTTACATGTCTATACAAGAAAAGGATCAGGGCCAAAAGGGCCCCCCGGGTCCCTACTATTCATTAAACGCTTAAGTTATTGCCCCCGGCTTTTTGCCCCACTCTGCTCTAATTTTATCTATGCAGATACTGCAAAGGGACGTTATGTAGGATCATACCCACACTGTCAACATACGCTTACCTATTTCCCTAACAACAATCACGGCCAACTCCTATGGAACAATGTTACGGCCTCCAACTGATCTACACATAATAACAGTAAGTGGAGGCTGGATTATGTTTCCCGGGAAAGTGGACTATGCAAGACTTGGGAGTATTCTTTCCCCAAAATACCCCAGCTTGCACCCCAAACTCCACCCTGGCTTTGACCTCTGCCCCCTCCTATCTTTTATTTTTATCCAAATGGTGTAGGCATAACATGACCGATTCCTTCCATTCTAAGTGTAATGAAGGGACCAAGCTCATTCATGGTCTGTTTTGGCTCTGCGGGAAGTGGGCATACAAAACTCTGCCCTGGGACTGGAAAGGGGGGTGCACCCTCGGGTACCTTTTTCCAGGGTTTGAAAAAGGGACCACCTTTACCACACTCAAACCCACAACCTGGGCCTACACCGGGTAAGGCGCAGTTCCCCTAACCCCTTGATCCTACACCCTACTAAATTCCACCAAGATATCAGGGTGCTAATCCCTTGGCTGGGAGTCAGTGAATTGGAAAAGGCCATTGTCAACATTTCTGCCACTATGGAACTAATGGGGAATGCTACAGTGGATGCTATTACCAATTTGCAGACTGAAATCCTCAGCATTTCCTGAATTTCCCTGCAGAATCCCATGGCCTTAGATCTACTCCTGGCCAGTCAGGGAGGTGTCTATGTCTTGGTGAACTCCACCTGCTGTACCTACGTGGATAAAAGCCAACAGGTAGTAAGTGAAATACATACCATCCAACAGCAGGTAAAACTGTTCCATGGCATAGCGGAGGAGAAGACAACTTCAGATTGGGATTTGTGGTCCTGGCTTACAAGACGCTTGGGCTCGCTCGGACGTCAAATCCTAAAAGGCCTCCTACTAATCATGACCCTCCTCACTGCTGTCTATATTATCTTTTCTTGAGGCAAGTGCCGTTGCCCCTGTGCAAATTATGAAGCTGTCTTTCCATTATTCCTCCCCCAAACCATTCCTCAAACTTATTTTTATTTCTTAGGTAACCAACTTTGATCTCTCTATCTGATACTTATAATCAGTTAAAATCGATCTCTCTGTAGTTAAGAAATCCGTTTTATGTTTGATCTAAAATAGTGTGATTTTGGTTGAAGTGCTTGGAGAATCGCAGCTCAGATTAGAAAGGCTGGTGCCTGTCCGTTCTACACGGAGTGAGTGGAGCACTAAATAATGAGTTTACACTAGCCAGGCTTCTGACCGGTGGAACATGGTACAGTTCTGGGGGTGAAAGGGTGGAGAGCTGCGGGTAATTGGCTGGAGCCTCTCTATTGTTGGTTCATGAGTAAGGCTACGATTTAGTCATGGGTATTTTTAGTAAAAGTCATGGACAGGTCATGGGCAATAAACAAGAAGTCACAGCACATGACCTGTCCATGACTTATATTAAAAATACCCATGATTAAATCTTGGGGTGTGGGGGGGGTGCTGGGTGTGGGGGGGAGTGCTTTTGGGGAGGGGCATCCAGGGAGGGATGCTGCTGGGCAGGGAGAGCGCCTGGGGCCAGTGGCTCCAGCTGCCGGGGCCATGGACCACAGCTGCTCTGGCCAGCTGGAGCCCACTGCCCGGGACCGCGGACTGTGGCTGCTCCAGCCAGCTAGGGACCGCTACCAGGGCCAGTGGACCACAGCTGCTCCGGCCAGCCGGCCAGAGGTGATATGGAGGTTCCAGGGTGCTACTTTGGGGTACAGAGTGTCACACTTTCCCCCTTAGTTTACTGCAGGAGTGTTAGTCACTGACTAATGCAGAGGCAGCGTGCCCAAGGTGCTCTTTAGGTTTTGATCACACAGCTCCCAAGTGTTGCTAAACATTGTTTCCCACAGGTGCTTTTGCAAAGTTCGGTGTACATTTTAACACTTTGTGGATCTGTCTCGTGATCTAGCAAGCGGGCCTCCTCTGAGTTGCTAGAAAACATCTCTTTGTATCTGTGCACCATTGTTAACCTTTCGGCTTCTCCAATTAATGGGGTTATCTTCAACTACCCCCACCTTCAATTCACTTTCTAAACCCTCCGTTTCTATGTGTAATTTGGCCCAAGGAAAAAGAGAAACCTGAAACCTCCTGCTAATAAAAGCTCTTCCATCCATCCTGGCAATATGTCACCTTCTTGAATTATACTCTGCTTAACCACAGAAATAGCTGTACCTGTATCTTCCCACACAAGGTATTTCCTGGCCATCAGCATGTCTGGCTACTCTGGTTGTGGGTGTTCCCAACCTCACAATATATGTTAGCAACACATGCGTAGTCAAAACTTCATAACTTTCCATACAATAATAGCACATACAATCCAACAGGATATTAATGTTCAACAGATCAAAACTTTTAAAATGATACCTGACAAGGCATCCTTTGTAGGAAACATATCCTAATTATATGACACTGGTGAATGTGCAGGGGGTGCTGCTATGAGGTACAAAGTGTCACAGGATCTCACTAAACTGGGTGATTGGGCAACAAAATGGCAGATGAAATTTAATGTAGATAAGTGCAAAGTAATGCATAATGGAAAACATAATCCCAACTGTGCATACAAAATGATGGGATCTAAATTAGCTATCACCACCCAAGAAAGATCTTGATGTCATCGTGGAAAATTTTCTGAGAACATCCGCTCAATGCGCAGTAGCAGTCAAAAAGGCTAACAGAATGTTAGGAACCATTCAGAAAGAGAGTGATAATAAGAAAGAAAATATCATAATATCATGATATAAATACATGGTACACCGGCACCTTGAACATTGCATGCAGTTCTGGTCACCCCATTTCAAAAAAGATATGTTAGAATTGGAAAAGATATAGAGAAGGGCAACAAAAATGATTAGGGGGATGGAACAGCTTCCATCTGAGGAGAGTTTTAAAAGACTGGGACTATTCATCTTAGAAAAGAAACAATGAAGGGGGGATATGATCAAGGTCTATAAAATCATGAATGGTGTAGAGAAAGTGAATGGGGAAGTGTTATTTACTCCTTCACATAACACAAGAGCCAGGGGTCAGCTGATGAAATGAAAAGGCAGCAGGTTTAAAATAAACATAAGGAAGTATTTCTTCGCACAACACACAGTCAACCTGTGGAACTCCTTGCCAGGGGATGTTGTGAAGCTCAAAAGTATAACTGGATTCAGAAAATAATTAGATAAGTTCATGGACTGGAAAAGGGCAAATGTAGTGCCAATCTATAAAAAAGGGAAATAAGCACAACCCTGGGAATTACAGACCAGTCATCTTAACTTCAGTACCCAGAAAGATAATGGAGCAAATAATTAAAAAATCAATTTGCAGACACCTAGAAGATAATAAGGTGATAAGTAACAGTCAGTATGGATTTGTCAAGAACAATCATGTCAAACAAACCTGATAGCTTCCTTCGACAGGGTAACAAGCCTTGTGGATAGTGGGGAAGAGGTAGATGTGGTATATCTTGACTTTAGTAAGGCTTTTGATATTGTCTCACATGACCTTCTCATAAACAAACTAGGGAAATACAGCCTAGATGTTTCAGAGTAACAGCCGTATTAGTCTGTATTCGCAAAAAGAAAAGGAGTACTTGTGGCACCTTAGAGACTAACCAATTTATTTGAGCATAAGCTTTCGTGAGCTACAGCTCACTTGAAAAACTGGTTGGAAAACAGTTCCCAGAGAGTAGTTATCAGTGGCTCACAGTCATGCTGGAAGGGCATAATGAGTGGGGTCCCGCAGGGATCAGTTCTGGGTCTGGTTCTGTTCAATATCTTCATCAGTGATTTAGATAATGGCATACAGAGTACACTTATAAAGCTTGCGGATGATACCAAGCTGGGAGGGGTTGCAAGTGCTTTGGAGGATAGGATTAAAATTCAAAATTATCTCGACAAATGGAAGAAATGGTCTAAAGTAAATAGGACGAAATTCAGTAAGGACATATGCAAATTACTCCACTTAAGAAGGAACAATCAGTTGCACACATACAAATTGGGAAATTACTGCCTTGGAAGGAGTACTACAGAAAGGGATCTGGGGGTCATAGTGGATCACAAGATAAATATAAGTCAATAGTGTAATACTTTTGCAAAAAATATGAACATCATTCTTGGATATATTAGCAGGAGTGTTGTAAGCAAGACACAAGAAGTAATTCTTCCACTGTACTCTGTGCGGATTGGGCCTCAGATGGAGTATTGTGTTCAGTTCTGGGCATGACATTTCAGGAAAGATGTGGACAAATTGGAGAAAGTCCAGAGAAGAGCAACAAAAATGATTAAAGGTCTAGAGAACATGACCTATCAGGGAAGATTGAAAAAAATGGGTTTGTTTAGTCTGGAAAAGAGAAGACAGAGGGGACATGATAACAGTTTTCAAGTACATAAAAGGTTGTTACAAGGAAGAGGGAGAAAAACTGTTCTTCTTAACCTCTGAGGATAGGACAAGAAGCAATGGGCTTAAATTGCAGCAAGGGCTGTTTTGGTTGGAGATTAGGAAAAACTTCCTGTCAGGATAGTTAAGCACAGGAATAACTTGCCTAGGGAGGTTGTGGAATCTCCATCATTGGGGATTTTTAAGAGCAGGTTAGACAAACACCTGTCAGGGATGGTCTAGATAATACTTAGTCCTGCCTTGAGTGCAGGGGCCTAGACTAGATGAACTCTCGAGGTCCCTTCCAGTCCTATGATTCCATGATGTGTAAGAGTCCATGGCTGTTCCTCCCTGTCAGTCTTGGAGAAAGGCCACCCTCACTGTCCCATTCCTAGAAAGACAGTGTGAAAAAGGAGAAATTAGCTTTCTCCGGCACTCAAGCCCTCTGAGCTGGGCTGGATAGTAATCAGTCTCTGGGACTCAATCCCTCAGGCAGGGGGAGCCCCAAACAGTCTAGGGCTCTGGCCCTCAAGCAGGACAGAGCAGTCAATAATCTGGGAGCCCAGGCCCCCAGGCAAGGCAGGGCATCAAAATGTCTCAGGTCTCTGGCCCTCAGGCAGGGCAGAGCATAATCAATCTAGGAGTTTTGACGTCTTGACTCTGGCAGGCAGCAGATAAATGCAGGCCTCCTGGCTTAAGGTGGGCAGGCAGCCACCCCAGGGGTAGGATTGCCAGCAGGGGGTTAGGGGGACTTGGGCCCACCCTACTCCACCGGGTCCCAGCCCTGAGCCCTGACAGTGGGGGAGTGTTCCACTACTGGGTCAGCAGGGAATCCAGCCACAATACGCTGACCTGGGTTCAGGCAGCAATGCGGCTGGACTACAGTCAGCTGTTGCTGGGCTGCTTCCTCCCTTCCCCTTGGGGTGTACTTGGACCCCGGGGTCATCCTCCATTTCACTGGGATATCCAGCCAACGGTAGTCCCAGCAGCTCCTTGGTGTCTGGAGTGGCTGGCAGCTCTGGAAGCTCGGGCGAGTCCTCAATGCAGCAGAGATCCTCCTCAGTGTCCTCCGACAGCCGCGGGGGAGAAGTATCTGTCTCCCGCAGGAGCTCCAGCCCAAATGAGCTGCAGGGCCCGACTTTTGTACTTCTTGCCCCACCCCCATGCTTCCGGCAGGGCGGGGGTGGCCTTCCTGGCTCTGCCCACTCGGGAGAAGATGGTGGTTCCTCCCTGTCAGTCTTGGAGGGAAGCCATGCCCCCTTGCTACACTATGATTCTATGGAGGATAAGTCCATCCATGGCTATTAGCCAAGATGGTCAAGGATGCAGCCCCATGCTCTGGGTGTCCCTTAGCCTCTGACTGCCCGACGCTGGGACTGGACGACGGGGGATGGATCACTTGATAATTGCCCTGTTCTGTTCATTCCCTCTGAAGAATCTGGCATCGGCCACTGTTGGAAGACAGGACACTGGGCGAGAGGCACCATGGGTCTGACCCAGTCTTGCGGTTCTTCTGTTCTTACGCTGTTTAGCCCATGTCAAAAAAATAATAAACATACAGCTGGTTGATTGAAAAGCGCTAACGCCCCCACGCTTTGGAGCAGGGGCTTGGAGAAACGGGAGGTAAGGTGGCCCTTGTGTCTTTTGCCATTCCTGTGAAAATCCACCTAAATTCGGCCCAGTTATAAGCATCGATTGCATTTATGTCTGTTCAGGCTCTGTGCTGCCCATCTGCAGTTCTAATCTGTCTGGGGTCGATGTCCCAGCCCCTCTAGTCGCATGTGGACCACCGGACTGGGATTCCCAAGACCTGCATTCTATTTCGGGTTCCTGCTGCATGACCTTGGGAAAATCACGCCCACGCTCTGTGCCTCAGTTTCCCCTTTCTGGTGCCCGGCAATGTCTCTCACGCTGTGTGCATGTAGCACCCAGCAGAGGGGGGAAGCCAGACCTTACAGTCAGATGAATGGGGGGAATCTTGATTGATCAGCACTAAACATTCTCCCAGCTGAGCTGAATTTTCGACAGACCCATGGGGGAGCGAGGCAGAGGACCACCCTCAGACACCCAAGACACACAAGCCTCTCCCAGCTGAGCTAAATTGCGTGCCTACCCGGGGGAACCAGGAGTGGGAGTGTGGGCTTTCACGCAGCCTCCTGCTTGCTGAGCTAACGGAAAAGCTCTTTTCAGCTGCCTTTTAGCCTCTCTCAGGGAACCACAGCCACTAGAGGGCGACACGGTGGAAAACGGATGGATCCGTCCGTCAATATCGCTGGTTACAAAGATGGGGCACAGGCCCCGAGGGGAGTGGCATGGATCCAAGGGAGGCACCCCAGCTCATTCTGGTTAGAGCCACAGTCACTCGGTCAGTGGGCTCGGTGTGGGGAGGGGGGAACACCGGGCTCCAGCCAGCTGGGACCTGTTATGGTGCCTCTTCCCAGCCTGGAACTGGCTGCCCCCCACCCCAATCTCTGTAGCTCTCCTTACTCCCCATCCTATGCCCCCCACCCTTATTCACAGGAACCTTCTGCTCCCCGAATCACAGGAAGGGGTCTCTGGCCTGTGCTCTGCAGAAGGTCTCGCTGGATGGTCTGCACAGCCCCTTCTGGCCTCAGCTGTCGTGAAATGTATTTTATTTATTTTAGCTGCCTGGGAAAAAAACCTGTCACTGTCCACATCAAAGGGTCTGCTTTTTACAGAAACATAAGGTCGTTCTTGTTAAAAGCTAGGATCTGTACCCCCCAAATCACCAGATTTAAACACCGAACACGTGGAGATTTGTTTTCATTGAAAAGAATAATCATGAAGGTTGCGCGGGGAATGAATCTCTCTGTGTGTGCCCAGCTCTGGCAATGCCAAGGAGAGTTGCCCCCAGTCACCCCCACCCAATCCTTTGCCAATCAGCCCTGCCTCCGTGTCCCCGCAAGGAGATCTGCCTGGCCTACACTGGCACCCGGCCAATGTGCCCACCCGGCCCTGTGGGGAGAGAGCACAACAGTCTCCAGGGTCTTTCTGTGCTGGGCGCTGGGGCGCAGGCTCACTGCAGAAGGAGGGGGCAGCCGGCTCTGGGGACTGAGGGCTAAACAAAGGACTGAGGAGAGGCCCGGTGGGGAGTTGTGAAGTGTGGGCTGCTGGAAGCAGGAGGGTCTCCTGAACTGGGACAAAAGAGGGGTCAGAGAGCTCTGTGCTCTGGGCTGATCAAGATGGACCGTGCTGTAACTTTCTGCTCTCTGTGCTAACCCCGGAGCGTCTATGCTGTGCTCCAGGCATCTAATAAACCCTGCTGCTTTTCCAGGGCTGGCTGCGAGTCACTGCAGCTGCTGACCGTGGGGGTCACTGCACTGCGCCGTTTGGGGGTTCAAGTCTCTCTCAGCTGTCCGACTCAGGCAGACTTGCTGCAGGGAGCTCACGGTGTGTTGCAAGGGGGCTGAAGGCTCCACGGTTCAGTCCCAGGAGGCGGTGAAGCCCAGTGGCTCACCCCAGTGAGAGAGCATGACCCGAAGGGGGCTGACACCTGAAGGGCTCCTCCCAGGGACTGTTCCAGAGCCCTGCGAGAGCACCGGGCCTGTGGATCTGTGACACCGCAGGGGCCGGCTTCCTCCGGGCCCCAGGGGTGCTCAACCTCCCACTCCACCCCAGGTCCTGTCCCCACCCCCAGCCGACCCCTTCCCCCCAAGTCCCTGCCCCGCCTCTTCCCATTCCTGCCCCGCCCCATGCCCCGCCCTAGCCCTTCTCCCAAGCCCCCACCTCGCCTCTTCCTACCCAGTTCTGCCCCCTCCCCTGAGCGTGCCCCAGCCCCGCTTCTCCCCCTCGCACCCAGCGCCTCCCGCACACTGCGGAACAGCCGATCACAGCGGCTGGGAGGGAGCGGGAGGAGTTGATCGGTGGGGCCACCGGCAGACAGGAGGTGCTGGGGGGAAGGGAGGGAGCTGGCTGCCGGTGGGCACTAAGCACCTGCTAATTTTTTTCCGTGGCGCACCCACGGAGTCGGCGCCTATGCGTGACACCTGTGTTCTGACAAGGCTGTTTGATGTCACTGGTTTCAGACACGGGGCCCAGCCCCTGAAGGCAAGAATGGCAGGGCATGATGGATAAACAGGGGAATCGTGAGTTGGAGCAGAGAGGTTATTGTTCCCCTGTATTTGGCCTTGGTGTAACCATCGCTGGAATCCCGTGTGACAGCCTCAAGGAGCTCAATGGATTTAGTTTGTAAGCGGAGTCAGGATGAGCTCTAGCCTGACATCTGGTGGCGAGTCATGGTGGGTTGTGGAAAAGAACTTTAGGGGCTGATCTCATTTGCATAGGCACACCCACCCCGCCTAGATGGTCACTTTGGCTGCTGTAGGAGCCCCAGTTTCTCTGTTATTGGGGCAGGAATAAACTGTTATTATCCTGATTATGTGAATCAAGGACAGTAGAACTTTACTTGGCCTTTTGTTATGATGGAGGGACTCGCCATCAACTAAGCAGCACTTGCTAGGCAAGGGTCATGGGTTCCAACTCCAAGTGAATGGAGAGAGGTTGGGGACAGGTATTAATACCTGGTGGTATGGGTCTCCACTGTGGAATATCAGAGCTAATTTTGATTCTATTAGGAATCTAGTTACAGGCTGCTGAGCTGAATTCACTTTGGGCCAATGGTGCACCAGCACTCAGGCTCCCCTACTACAAGCTGAAATCACAAAAGAGCTAAATTTACAAAGAGCTGAAATTGCTGAGTGTTGTGTTAAGTAGTCGCGGAGCCTGAAGATATATTGCGGAGCAGTTTGTGGGATGGCTGGCAGAGCAGAGCAGAGCAGTTCGTGGGACGGCTGGCCGAGCAGAGCGGCTGGTGGACCAGAGCAGTTTGTGGGATGCCTGGAGCAGCTCACGGGGGTGGTTGGCAGAGTGAGCGATTCATGGGATGGCTGGTGGAGCGGAGAGGAGCCCCATGGAGAGGTGGGACAATCAGCTTTGGACCATGTAAGGTGCCCCTTAACCCCCCCCCCATCTCTACCCAGGTTGGGAGGTAAAACTCTGCAGATAAACTTTCAAACCCTGGGGCTGTACTGTCCAGGGGGCTCTTCAGTCTAGCAGAGAAAGTTCTAACAAGAGCCAGTGGCTGGAAGTTGAAGCTAGACCAATTCAGACTGGAAATAACTGGAGTGCCCTAGGGGTCTGTCCTAGGGCTGGTTTTATTCAACATCTTCATTAATGATCTGGAGGATGGGATGGATTGCACCCTCAGCAAGTTCACGGATGACACTAAACTGGGGGGAGAGGTAGATATGCTGGAGGGTAGGGATAGGGTCCAGAATGACGTAGACAAATTGGGCCAAAAGAAATCTGATGAGGTTCAACAAGGATAAGTGCAGAGTCCTGCACTTCGGATGGAAGAATCCCGCACACCGCTACAGGCTGGGGACCGACTGGCTAAGCAGCAGTTCTGCAGAAAAGGACCTGGGGATTACAGTGGACGAGAAGCTGAATATGAGTCAACAGTGTGCCATTGTTGCTAAGAAGACTAACAGTATATTGGGCTGCATTAATAGGAGAATTGCCAGCAGATCGAGGGACATGATTATTCCCCTCTACTTGGCACCGATGAGGCCACATCTGGAGTATTTTATCCAGTTTTGGGGCCCCCACTACAGAAAGGATGTGGACAAATTGGAGAGAGTCCAGCGGAGGGCAATGAAAATGATTAAGGGGCTGGGGCACATGACTTATGAAGAGAGGCTGAGGGAACTGGGCTTGTTTAGTCTGCAGAAGAGAAGAGTGAGGGGGGATTTGATAGCAGCCTTCAACTACCTGAAGGGGGGTTCCAAAAAGGATGGAGCTCAGCTGTTCTCAGTGGTGGAAGATGACAGAACAAGGAGCAGTGGGCTCAAGTTGCAGTGTGGGAGGTCTAGGTTGGATATTAGGAAAAACTATTTCACTAGGAGGGTGGTGAAGCACTGGAATGTGTTCCCTCAGGAGGTGGTGGAATCTCCATCCTTAGAGGTTTTTAAGGCCCGGCTTGACAAAGTCCTGGCTGGGATGATTTAGTTGGGGTTAGTCCTGCTTTGAGCAGGGGGTTGGACTAGATGACCTCCTGAGGTCTCTTCCAACCCTAATCTTCTATGATTCTACGATAAGGTATAACATTCTTAACAGGGAGGGTAAATAACTTTTGGAACAATGTACTAAGGGCCACGGTGAATTCTCCGTCACTGGCGATTTGTAACTCAAGAAGGGTTGCTCTTTTCTGAGAGATCCACTGCTCTGCTTCAAACCAGGATGAATTCAGGGCAGTCCTATGGCCCGTGTTAGACAGGAGGTCAGACTAGATCAGGGGTTCTCACAACAAATTTTTTGGTGGCCTCAACGAGTGGCCATCAACTCTTGCTGGTGGTCGCTCTGACAGTTTTTCCTAAAATACGTAATTAACTTTAGGAAAAACAAATAAATATGCTCATATCCATGTCCAAATCACTGTAATTTATTTACGTAGGGGTTATTTTTTGCAGACTCCATGATAAAAATAATGTACAGTTGTCTCTATTCTTTAGACCTAAATAGAAGAGAAACACAAATAATGTGCTTTGCATGTTTTGCTTTTTCAGTTGATATTTTTTTCAGACTTGCTAGCTAGTAAGTCTGCTACTGTGAAAACTGATAGTTGTATATTTGTTAATATCACTTTTCACAGCAGACTTACTCTGCTAGGGGACAAGCTAAGCTAGGGGACAAATTGTCCCCTAGCTTGTCCGGCAAGCTAGGGGACAAATTAAGCCCTAGATGGGGAGGTGGAGAGGGGGCAGGGAGGATGGGGGGCTGGGTAGAGGGCTGAAGGAAGCAGCGGGGGACAGAGCAATGGTGGAGGTTGAGCCCAGGGCTGGAGCCTGGGGTCTGGCTGCGCAGCTGGGGGCTGGAGTGGTGTCAGGGGCAACGTCGGGGGTGAGCCCAGGGCCAGAGCTCTTTAGAACATGGGACTTTCCCCTAACACCGCAACCAAGTGACCTCTTGATCTTCCTTTCGATAAGCCGCTTAGACTGATCGCTAGCTGCCATCACTTTGTGCTGGGCTTGCAGCTCCTATGAAATGACCTCCCACAGCTCAGGGTCCATACCAACCTCTCATTCTCCCTCACCACAGCGCTTGGCCTCCTCACCTCATGTGACAGGGAGTTCCTCAGGGTAAATCTGCTGGGGAGGGAATTTATTGTGTCCTTTTCAATCAGGGTGAAGGGACTTACTCCCCACACCGGCCCTGAGCGGGTTGAATTAGGCCAGGCAGGCCCAATTAAGTGGCAAACAGGGGAGAGATTTAGGCTACGGGGAGGCTGCTAATTGGATGCAGGCTCATTTGTGAGGGACCAGGCAGGGTTTACATCAAGCCAAGAGCCTGATACCAAAGAGAGGGCTGCAGGGTGAGGTCTGGCAGGGAAGGGAGAGGAGAGGAGGGGCAGGAATCCATGAGACCTAGGAAAGAGGGGGCTGACTAGGATGAGGGGAAGCAAGGTAGGAAGTGGTCCAGGGGTGAAAACAGTGAGGTTAGGGAAGATGTGCAGACCTTGACTGTTTGGTAAAGGACCCTGGGGTGGAACCCAGAGAAGAGGGAAGGTCTGGGTTCCCCTGCCGGGGGGTACTGCCAGGAGCAGCCAGTGAGCAGGCTGTCTGGGTCACGGCAGGAGGGACAGGGTCAGGGCAGCGGGTGCGAGGACAGTTGAGTGTGGTTTCTCTGGAGAGATCTGGAAAGTGTCCTACCCCAGCAAAGGAATCCGCTTAGTGAGCTGGCCGGAGGGGCAAGTCATGAAGAGGTAGCAGCCAGCAAGAGCAGGGCCACAGACTGAGAGTGCCAGAGAGTGATGGGATGCAACCACTGGAAGGGGCATCGGGCGGGCAGAGTTAATCCCCAGAGTGGCCGCGAGGAGGCGCCGTCGAGCTGCGAGCAGAGAGCTCCATGACAATACGTTGTGCGAGTGATTTCGTCCCCTTGCATGGCCTGGAAGCCTGGCCCGGAGCCACACCACATCCCCGTTTCCCATCCACAAACGCACCTGCTGGATTTGGGGATGGTTTGAAACGACCTGAGATATCAGGCAAAGCAGGCGAATGACTCCGAGAGCTTGGCTTTATTGGACATTATCCAATAGTACCTCAAGGCCCTGAATGAGATGGGGGCCCCGGTGCCGCAAGGACTCCAGCTGAGATCAAGGCACCCCATTACTCTGGGAGTGCCATCTTCACAGTGAGAGTCAAGCCATGCGCCAAACAGCTCACAGTATAAATAGAAAATGGCAGGATAATTCTCCCCACGTTACAAGTGGGGAAACTGAGGTGCAGAGAGACTCAGCCCCTCCCGCTCTAATGCACTAGACCCCACTCCCCTCCCACTTCTGGGAGAGAACCCAGGAGTCCTGGCTCCAGCCCCCCGCTCTAACCCACTAGACCCCACTCCCGTCCCACCATTGGGGATAGAACCCAGGAGTCCTGGCTCCCAGCCCCCCATAGATGCTCTGAAGGTTTGTTCCAAGTCCTGCTTGTCAGTTTGGTGTGTGGATCTGGAGCAGCCCATGGGGAGGTGATGTGGGTGGAGCTATTGTTTGGGGGCGTTGGGGGGAGGGGAGGCACCGCTCTGGGCCGGCTCGGCCCCATCACCCTCCATCCTCTGCTTGTACTGGCGCTTGAAGAAGCCAAACTGGAAGGAGACAGAGGGGAGAGAAGGTGAGAGCCAGACGGACAGAAACAGATGGACTCATGCCTGGTGGGGGGTTGGGGTGTGGCAGCCCCCAAAGTAAATACCCTCTCCCCTTCCCCACCAGCTGGGAGAGCCACAGGCCCCACCCCCAGGGTGATGAGCTGTGGGGGAGAGGTCCAAGCCCTAGCCCCCTCACCTTGTAGAGGGCTGCGGTGATGAGAGCCAGCAGGACCAGGCCCCCCACGCTGCTGCCCACGATGATGGGCAGGTAGTTATAGACCTCGGAGCGCTCCACCAATGTCTGCACCTGCGGGAGAGGAGCTGTGAGATGGGGACCCAGGAGTCCTGGCACCATCACCCGCCCCTGCTCTAAACTCCCAGACCCCACTTCCATCCAGAGCAGGGACAGGACCCAGGAGTCCTGGCTCCCAGCTCTACCCACTACCCGATGCTCTCTCTATCCCGGGCGCAGTCACTCTGGTACCTGGCGCTGGACAAATCCCTCCTTCTGGGTGTATTTCTTCTCCTCGTATTCAATCCGGGCCTCGCTCACCAGACTCACTTTCTGCTGCTGAGTCTGGAACAGAGAAATTCACCGTCCCTGACTGGAAATGACACAAACCAGGCGGGAGCAACAACCCAGAGGGACCCAGAGCGATTTACAGGCTGTTCACACAGGGGCAATGCCTTGCCCGGCACTGAGATGCAGCCACCTCTGGGGAGGGGAAGAGGAGTTGTTCACACAGGGGGTAGGGGGATCCCTCATCTGGTGCCGGGAGACAGTAGCAGCTCTCATACCTGGGAGACCCACTGGAAGCTGACATTCCCTTTGATCATAAACTCCAGCGGCTGCTGCATTTCCAGGGAGGCGATTCTGCACCGGATCTTCTTACAGGTGGCCACAGAGCAGTCCTGGGGCGGAAGGATATCGCCGGGTGAGGCAGGAGGCATGCAGGGGCTCAGCATGGCCATGAGGGTCCGGGTCTGTTTATAGCAGGGGTGCCTCCCCCAGCTCAGCCCCCCACTCGCTGTCTGTGTTAGTGCGGAGGGGAAGGGGCTGCTGGGACCCGCACCCGCCTGTACTCACCAGCAGGGGGTGCTCACTCATCTGCTTCACAAAGTCCTTCGAACTGGTCGTTCCCACCTCACTGGTGCACTGAGCCAGCTGGGGCTGGGGAGGGAAAGAGACACGGTGTTAACGGGGGCGGGAAGGGGACCCGGGGCCTTTCCCCTCTATGGGGCACTGGCTCTAATCCGGCCCTAGGACAGGGGACTGGCTGGTTTAGGGGGTGGGGACAGGGTGCGTTTCCCCCATAAGCAGCCTGTCCCAGCAGGGGGCGCTGTAGGGCCGAGCAGATGTCACTGGGCCCATCTAACACACACAAGGGCAGGGAGAGGCAGGTACCTTGGAGGGGACGACCTCAGAGGCGTCCCACACCCGGACCCCGCTCAGCTCCACAGGGAACTGGAACGTGACCGAGATGGGGACGCTTCGCTGCCGCAGGTTCTTGACCTGAAAGAAACAGACTCGCTACAGGGCGCTGCAGGAAGAGAACCCAGGAGATCTGATCCCCAGCCCCCGCTCTGATCCTCAGACCCCACTCCCCTGCCAGAGCTGGGGATAGAACTCAGGAGTCCTGGCTCCCTGCTCACCCCCACCCCTCCGTGCACTAACCCACTAGATCCCATTCGACCACTTCCACTCCCTCCCTCTTGCCCCATCTCCCCCCTCGCACTCTGTGCTGCCGGCCTCACCTCGTACCCATGTGTCAC
The DNA here is from genome assembly GCF_015237465.2 of Chelonia mydas. Classification (NCBI taxonomy): domain Eukaryota; kingdom Metazoa; phylum Chordata; order Testudines; family Cheloniidae; genus Chelonia; species Chelonia mydas. Next base: position 8,793,378 of record NC_051246.2, on the reverse strand, counting down.
TGGCACACTTGTCCCAGCGTCCTCGACAGAGAAGTTGACGTACTTGGTCGACTCCTCGAGGCTGGGGGAGGAAAAGGACGGAAGGAAGGAGAGAGACGGGAGTGTGATGGATAGGGCTGGAGAGTGGCAGTGCGGTGTCATGTCCAGAAGGGGGCGCTGTGCTACAGGGAAGGGCTCAGTAGGGGGCGCTCTCCCCTTGCAATCAGTGCTGGCACCTATGACCCCGTGCAGCGCTAGGGGGCTCTGTGCTGCAAGGAACAGGGGACCCAGCAGGGGGCGCTCTCCCCTCTGTCTCCGCACTGACCTACCTGTTGAGGATGACGAAGATGCCGTACTTGACAGGCAGCTCTGCCCGGTGATTCATGCGCTCGGTGATGGGGCCGCCATTGTCACTGGGGGGAGGGGAGGTCAAAGGGGAGAGACGTGAGGAGACGCAGGCAGATAACTGTGCAGGGAGGCTGCATCACAGATTCATAGATATTTAGGTCAGAAGGGACCATTATGATCACCTATTCTGACCTCCTGCACAACGCAAGCCACAGAATTTCACCCACCACTCCTGCAAAAAACCTCACACCTATACCTGAGTTACTGAAGTCCTCAAATCGTAGTTTAAAGACTTCAAGGAGCAGAGAATCCTTCAGCAAGTGGCCCATGCCCCATGCTACAGAGGAAGGCGAAAAACCTCCAGGGCCTGGAGGAAAATCTGCCCTGGAGGAAAATTCCTTCCCGACCCCAAATATGGCGATCAGCTAAACCCTGAGCATATGGGCAAGATTCATCAGCCAGATACTACAGAAAATTCTTTCCTGGGTAACTCGGATCCCACCCCATCTAATATCCCATCACAGGCCATTGGGCCTATTTACCATGAATATTTAATTACCAAAACCATGTTATCCCATCATACCATCTCCTCCATAAACTTATCGAGTTTAATCTTCAAGCCAGATAGGTCTTTTGCCCCCACTGCTTCCCTTGGAAGGCTATTCCAAAACTTCACTCCTCTGATGGTTAGAAATCTTTGTCTAATTTCTAGTCTAAACTTCCTAGTGGCCAGTTTATATCCATTTGTTCTTGTATCCACATTGGTACTGAGCTTAAATAATTCCTCTCCCTCTCCGGTATTTATCCCTCTGATATATTTATAGAGAGCAATCATATCTCCCCTCAACCTTCTTTTAGTTAGGCTAAACAAGCCAAGCTCCCTGAGTCTCCTTTCATAAGACAAGTTTTCCATTCCTCGGATCATCCTAGTAGCCCTTCTCTGTACCTGTTCCAGTTTGAATTCATCCTTCTTAAACATGGGAGACCAGAACTGCACACAGTATTCCAGGTGAGGTCTCACCAGTGCCTTGTATAATGGTACTAAAACCTCCTTTTCCCTACTGGAAATACCTCTCCTGATGCATCCCAAGACCGCATTAGCTTTTTTCACAGCCTTATCACATTGGCGGCTCATAGTCATCCTATGATCAATCAATACTCCAAGGTCCTTTTTCCTCCTCCGTTACTTCTAATTGATGTGTCCCTAGCTTATAACTAAAATTCTTGTTAGTAATCCCTAAATGTATGACCTTACACCTCTCACTGTTAAATTTCATCCTATTACTATTACCCCAGTTTACAAGGTCATCCAGATCCTCCTGTAGGATATCCCGGTCCTTCTCTAAATTGGCAATACCTCCCAGCTTTGTATCATCTGCAAACTTTATTAGCACACTCCCACTTTTTGTGCTGAGGTCAGTAATAAAAAGATTAAATAAGATTGGTCCCAAAACCGATCCTTGAGGAACTCTGCTGGTAACCTCCCTCCAGCCTGACAGTTCACCTTTCAGGAGGACCCGTTGTAGTCTCCCCTTTAACCAATTCCTTATCCACCTTTCAATTTTCCTATTGATCCCCATCTTATCCAATTTAACTAATAATTCCCCCTGTGGCACGGTATCAAACGCCTTACTGAAATCGAGGTAAATTAGATCCACTGCGTTTCCTTTGTCTAAAAAATCTGTTACTTTCTCAAAGAAGGAGATCGGGTTGGTTTGGCACGATCTACCTTTTGTAAAACCATGTTGTATTTTGTCCCATTTACCATTGACTTCAATGTCCTTAACTACCTTCTCCTTCAAAATTTTTTCCAAGACCTTGCATACTACAGATGTCAAACTAACAGGCCTATAATTACCCGGATCACTTTTTTTCCCTTTCTTAAAAATAGGAACTATGTTAGCAATTCTCCAATCATACGGTACAACCCCTGAGTTTACAGATTCATTAAAAATTCTTGCTAATGGGCTTGCAATTTCATGTGCCAATTCCTTTATTATTCTTGGATGAAGATTATCTGGGCCCCCCGATTTAGTCCCATTAAGCTGTTTGAGTTTCGCTTCTGCCTCAGATATGGTAATATCTACCTCCATATCCTCATTCCCATTTGTCATGCTACCATTATCCCTAAGATCCTCTTTAGTCTTATTAAAGCCTGAGGCAAAGTATTTGTTTAGATATTGGGCCATGCCTAGATTATCCTTGACCTCCACTCCATCCTCAGTGTTTAGCAGTCCCACTTCTTCTTTCTTTGTTTTCTTCTTATTTATATGGCGACAGAACCTTTTACTACTGGTTTTAATTCCCTTTGCAAGGTCCAACTCTACTTGACTTTTAGCCTGTCTCACTTTATCCCTACATGTTCTGACCTCAATAAGGTAGCTTTCCTTGCTGATCCCTCCCATCTTCCACTCCCTGTATGCTTTCTGCTTTTTCTTAATCACCTCTCTGAGATGCTTGCTCATCCAGCTTGGTCTACAACTCCTGCCGATGAATTTGTTCCCCTTTCTTGGGATGCAGGCTTCTGATAGCTTCTGCAGCTTTGATTTTAAATAATCCCAGGCCTCCTCTACCTTTAGATCCATAAATTCTTCAGTCCAATCCACTTCCCTAACTAATTTCCTTAATTTTTGAAAGTCAGCCCTTTTGAAATCAAAAACCCTAGCTGCAGATTTATTTTTGTTAATCCTTCCGTTCAGTTTGAACTGAATTAGCTCATGATCACTTGAGCCAAGATTATCCCCTACAACCATTTCTTCTATGAGGTCCTCACTACTCACCAAAACCAAATCCAAAATGGCATCCCCTCTAGTCGGTTCAGCAACTACTTGATGAAGGAATCCATCAGCTATCGCATCTAGGAAAATCTGAGCCCTATTATTATTACTAGCACTTGTCCTCCAGTCTATATCTGGGAAGTTAAAGTCTCCCATGATCACGCAGTTTCCATTTGTATTTACTTCATTAAAAACATTAAAGAGGGCTCTATCCATATCCAAATTAGATCCCGGCGGTCTATAGCACACGCCAAGCACTATCACGGGGGAGACTCTAGTAGCTTTCTTCCCCAATGTGATTTTTGCCCAGACGGACTCTGTCTTATCCATTTCATCCCCTCTTATTTCTTTACATTCTACCCCATCATTGATATACAATGCTACTCCACCACCTTTACCTTTATTTCGGTCTTTCCTAAACAGCACATACCCTTCAATACCCCTAGTCCAGTCATGACTCCTATTCCACCCTGTTTCTGTTATCCCTAGAATATCTGGTTTTACTTTCTGCACCAGTAGCTCTAGTTCCTCCATTTTGTTACCTAGGCTCCTCACATTGGTGTACAAACATCTTAATTTTTGCTGTTTGGCCTCGCTCACATTCTGTACCCAGTTAGGCACGGTCATTCTACAGCTAGTATGACCTATTAGACTGGTATCCACACTGCCCTTCCTCCTTATAGCCATTCTCCTACCCATGGCTGTATCCTTTCTTACTTTGTTTTCTTCCCTCTCAATGCTAAAATCCGGCCTCTGCCCTGCCCTGTTCCCTGCACGGCCCCCTCCCATTGCCCCCACCCCGCCCCCTGGCCCTGCACGGCCCCCTCACCTGCTGGCATTGGCCGTGATCTGCAGCCTGTCCCCCAGGTCGGCCTCAGAGGAGACGTCGAAGGTGGCCACGAAGACGGCCTGGAAAACACACAGGGGTTGAGAGCTGCTGGGCTCAGGGCCTGGGGAACTGCCAGAGACTGCGGGGACGGGGCAGGCACAGGGGATCAGGGGGTCTGTTGTATGAACTTAGATGGTATAAATGGGCCCAGAGAGGCAAAAGTGTCAACATGACCCTGTCCCTGCCCAACAGCATTAACCCAGTTTGGGATCCAGAGACCTCAGCCGGCTCCATGCCGTGGCCACACCCCATTCACCGTCCTTGTCTCACAGACGCAGAAGAAATCAGCTAAGGCCTTGGCACTGTAACGTGTTCAGCAAGACTTTTATCCTCCCCCTGCCCGGCGCCTGGAGAGAGCGTTTTATCCTCCCCCACTCATCTGCGCAGCTCTGGACGCAATCCCTGGCCGCTGGGGGAGGAGAGGAGGTTCATGGAGGGGCTGGAGCCGGCCTGGGCGCGGGGGTTAAAGTCCAGCCCCGGTTCCCGGCGGACAACATCGGGCAGAGGCACAAGTGGGGAGAGCAAAGAGCAGCGCAGGGAGAAAATGCCCCTTCTGCAGCCCCTGCTGCCCCTCGCCGGCAGCCTCCCTGATGGAGAGACCCCGGAGCAGCCGCTCCGAGAGCTGGCAAGCGGGGCCAGCCTCGGGCTGGCGCGGGCGCTGGATTTCGCCGCCGTCCTGGGCCCCGGCTCCCGGCAGCGAGCACCACACACAGGCGTGGCCGGCTCAGCCAGACGCTCCTGAGACGGAGGGGAGCGGGAAGAGAAGAAAGAAGGCGGGGAAGGGAAGGAGCCCATGGGGCGGGGGTGGGGAGACAAAGTCGCCCATCCCAGATGGTGTCTGGATCTCGCCTGGGGCAGGGGCAGGTGGGTCCCTCTCCCTGGGCCTGGCCCAGTCGGATCAGGACACCTCTCAGGATCAGGATGACGAAGGCCCAGTGGTGTCACGCTGGGTCCGAGGGGACAGGTTTGGGGGCAGCCATGACAATGACGCTGGCTCCTTCCCTTTCCCTTGTCTTTTACTGAGCCACGGTCGCCTCCCTCCCCCCCCCCCGCCCCGAGTCACTTCTTTTAAGGACCCCAAATGTGGGAGGGAACAGCCCCTCCCCTCATTATTTTCTCCCCCAGTGAGGCCTGATTTCCAGGCCCCCAAGTCTGGCCCTTTGTTTGCAGCCCCGGCAGGGCCGGACCCCAGCCCCGGAGTGACCTCAGGGCTCTGTTTGCAATGACTCGCCGGGCTCCCCAGGTGCTTTCCCCAGCACATCACTTGTCACGGGCTGGGCTGACCCCAGGGAACTGCCCCTCTTTGCTCCCAGCTGGGCTCACCCCTGGGGAGTCCACAGGCCAGGGCCCGTCCCTACCTCGGCCCCGCTCCAGAAGATGGGGTGGTTGATGTGGCAGGTGCTGTTCCTCTGAGTCTGCTCCTCGGAGCCCACGGCCGAGCTGCACTTAACGGCCACGGCCCTCCTGTTAGACTGAGCACGGGAGACCAGCCAGTGAGAGATGTGGCCCACAGAGCCCCCTGCCGAGCCCCCGCCTGCCCCCTGCAGCACAGCGCCCCCTGCCGAGCCCCCCGCCCACGCCCTGCAGCACAGCGCCCCCTGCCGAGCCCCCTGCCTGCCCCCTGCAGCACAGCGCCCCCTACTGAGCCCCTGCCTGCCCCCTGCAGCACAGCGCCCCCTGCCGAGCCCCCTGCCTGCCCCCTGCAGCACAGCGCCCCCTACTGAGCCCCTGCCTGCTTTCTGCACCAGCTGATCTCTCACATCCATCCCCTGTGTCCTGCCCCCCATGTCTGCAGTGTTTGGGGGGTTTGGGTGGTACCTGGAGCAGCAGGACCCGGCGGTAGGACAGCGCGGCCGGGTAGAAGAACCGCACCGTGGTGCTGTAGGAATTCTCCCCGCGGTTCTGGATGGAGACGGTGATGTTGAGTTCGGGGATGACCCCCACCACCAGGGTGCTCAAGCTAAGGGGGAGAGAAAGGGGTGAGCTTCCTCAGGGCAGTGCCCTAACAGCTCTGTGAGCTTCCTATAATGGTGCCCACTCAGAAGCCATATGGAAATGTGGCATGGTCTGAGGCCTGATGGAGTAGACGGGCCTCACCATGGAGTGTGGGGGAGGAAGCAGAGGGGGTGACTTACCCTGAGAAATTGAAGGAAATTTGTAGTTCATCAGTGCAGACTTTGTCACTGCCACAGTCCTTCTCAAACGGGAGCTAGAGAGAGATCCAGGAAGGGGTTGCGGGGAGAAAGCAGGGAGCAGGGTGGGTGAGAGGGAATTGGAGTGAAACTCAGTCAACATTGTCACTCATCCTCCAATCTCAATTGCCACCACCACTACCAGTGCAGTGTGAACTAACACCGTCACCATGAACACACCCGCAATAACCTCCCGCAACACTCTCCCCACCACCACTGCATTCTCAGCCTCAACAACCACCAGCCCCAATACTGATTGGACAGTTTCACCAGCATTGTAGCTGCTGCAACCTCTGCCAACACTATGAACCACACGACCAACTCTGCCGTCACCACCACAATCAATAAAGTGTTAACCAACACCGTTACCAGCATCATAACCACCACCATCTCAGCCAACACTGTAACCCACACCGTTACAATCTCATCAACCACCACTAAAAATGTAATCTGAAACAACACTGTTACCAACAGTGCAGACACTGCCATCGCAACCAGTGCTGTCAGCAACACCTCTATAGCCTCAACCACAACCACAACCAGTATCAATACAATCTGAACCAACACTGTCACAACAACTCACCCACTCTACCTAAGACTACACTTCCGCCAACATTACAGTCTAAATTGCAACCACCTACCCGTACAGTCCCAACATGTAACTTAGAACACAGCCACAACATCCTCAACCAACACGGTCACCAACACCACTAATCTCCCCACCACCACCAATATATTCTGTACCAGTGTCAGCATCAACAACACAGCCACTGCCACCTTGCCTCAGACAGTCACCACGGTCAGTATCGTCTGAACCAGCAATGTCAACAACAACAAAACCACTATAACCTCACCTCACACTGCCATCAAGACCAGTACAGTCTAATCTAAACCAATGTCACCAACACAATCGCTCCAACCTCAGACGATAACCTCACCAAGCTCACCGCAGTCTGAATCAACAATGTCACCAACAGCACAGCCCCGAAAACCTCAAACATTCGCCCACACCACAATCTCACGCATGAACACCACGCATTGCTACAGTCTGCACCGGCGCTGTAACCAAAAGCACACCCACGAAAACCTCTGCAGACCGTCACAAACACCATTGCCTGGCCCCGGTGGCCTTACCGAGCCTGCAGACACCCGCGAGGAGTCCTCACTCAGGATGGGTCTGAGGCGGCTGGCGGCAGTGATGGGTTCCCCCGTCAGGGTGTAGTTGAGGCGTAGGGTGATGGGGGTCAGGGTGTCCTCAGGGCAGAGCTGGGGAGACAGACATGTAGGGACCCATGAGGAAAGGTGAGATCCATAGAGAGGTTTGTTCTCTGGGTGATTTGGGAGCAAGAGACAGGTTTGGAGGGGCAGACACAGCGGGAGGGGAAGGAGCTGGGACCCCTGCGCTCACAGGTAGCTTTATCTTATACGGATCACATTTCGTCTCAATGCCGAGCCGCAGTTCCCTGCTCAGGACGGGGCCGGTGGAGTCGAAGGCGGCTCGGATCTTCGTCCGCCCGGGGTCCAAGGACAGGCTGTACTGGATGGTGCTGGAGATCCCGTTGCCTATCACAGAGGAGAAATGAGGGTCAGAGAGACGTGAGAGCAGGATCATTAATGGGACACAGAACATGGGGCCTTGGCACCAGCTCCAATCTGGCCCCAGGGCAGGGACTGGCTGGCTCAGGAGGTGGGAATGGAATATGGGGCTTTTCCCCTCTAGAGGGCACTGGCTCCAATCCAGTTCCAGGATGGGGCACTGGCTGGCTCAGGGGGGTGGGGAATGAGACGTGGGGCCTTTCCCCCCTAGAGGGCGCTGGTTCCAATCCAACCCCAGGGCAGGAGACTGGCTCTCTTAGCGGGGAGGGGAACGGGGGGTGGGTTTGGTCTGACCTAGGCTGTCCCTGGTGCCCTTAGTGACGGTGAAGCAGATATTTGCCCTGCTGGCCTCCGTGTCGAGCTGCTCCTGCTCCTGGCAGTCGAAAGCCGAGGTTGGGATCATGGGGGGCTGGAAGCTGATGGAGACCCTGACTCTGAGCACCGGCCGGGACCTGCCATGGGAGGAACAGAATGATCACCCAGCTGCTCCCTGCAATGGGGCCAAGCCCCCTCCCTCCCCTGAGCCTCCCACCCAGCCTGGATGTGCTCACAGCACCCCAGGGAGATGGGATATGGACACGCAGCTCTGCTAGAGGAGATGCTGGGGGGCAGAGAAGGGAGCAGCAGAGCTGTCATTGTGCCATTCTCCAGCAGGGGGCAGCACTGACACACACATACCCCCAAACCCCTGTGTACTGGTGCTGTCTGTGACTGCCCTGTGGAGGAGCGCAACGACACAGAGTAACTCACTTCAGCAGCAGGACCTGCCCTTGTGCCCCCACCGCGATGTCTGGCAGTCCGTCCCTCGTCAGGTCTGTCCCGCCACTGACGGCCTGGCCAAAGTAGTGCAGCCTGCTGGGAAACAGCGACCCCTCGATGCGCTGTGGGGCAGAGAGAGCAGTAAGGGGTGGGGAAGGGGCGGCTGTTCTGTACAATGGGCACTAGGGGGCAGCGGAGGGTGAGGGGTGGGGAAGGGGCGGCTGTACTGTACAATGGGCACTAGGGGGCAGCGGAGGGTGAGGGGTGGGGAAGGGGCGGCTGTTCTGTACAATGGGCACTAGGGGGCAGTGGAGGGTGAGGGGTGGGAAAGGGGCGGCTGTTCTGTACAATGGGCACTGGGGGGCAGTGGAGGGTGAGAGGTGGGGAAGGGGCGGCTGTTCTGTACAATGGGCACTAGGGGGCAGCGGAGGGTGAGGGGTGGGGAAGGGGCGGCTGTACTGTACAATGGGCACTAGGGGGCAGTGGAGGGTGGGGGCGGGGAAGGGGCGGCTGTACTGTACAATGGGCACTAGGGGGCAGCGGAGGGTGAGAGGTGGGAAAGGGGCGGCTGTTCTGTACAATGGGCACTAGGGGGCAGCGGAGGGTGAGGGGTGGGGAAGGGGCGGCTGTACTGTACAATGGGCACTAGAGGGCAGCGGAGGGTGGGGGTGGGAAAGGGGCGGCTGTTCTGTACAATGGGCACTGGGGGCAGTGGAGGGTGAGGGGTGGGAAAGGGGCGGCTGTACTGTATTATGGGCACTGGGGGTCAGCGGAGGGTGAGGGATGGGAAAGTGGCAGCTACAGGCTATTAGGCACTAGCGGGCTGTGGGGCCCCATCATGTCTCTTCGGGGCTTTCTGGTGACCCCTCCCCGCAGGAGCTGGGCTCACCTGTCTGTACTGGGGATTGAGGCCTCCCTTTTCCCCATGGAAGATGTACAAGGCCCCGCTATTGTCGCTCTCCATGGGGGCCCCGATGGCCACATCCGTCTGTCCGTCCCCGCTGATGTCCCCGATTTCGGACATGCTGGCCCCAAAGCGTCCGAACGCCTGCCCCATCTGCCCCTGCAGTGTCTTGGTGCAGATCAGTGTCATCCCCTGCAGGCCCCTCGAAGGAAACACATGGGGAAAGGATCAGCACTGACTTCCAGCAGAGAGTACCCCCGCCCCTACTGACCATCTTTCCCTCTCTCTGCAGCAAAGCGCTCCTTGGCACCGCCCTGGGGCATCGGGGCCAGAACTGACTGGCAGGGAAAAGCTTCCCCGAATGATCCCCCCCATCCTACTTCCTGGAGCACCACGCCTGCTACTGCCATGCTAATTGTCCCAGCATCACAACCCCATGGCAGTGCAGGCAAAGAAGAACCCCAGGCCATCCATCTTCCCCCTGGCTCCATCCTCTTTCTTACCGGCCAGTTAATCAGGCAGTTATAGACCCGTCCTCCATTCAGGGGTGTATGGTACGTGGGGGCTCCGATTAGAACCAGGTCCGTGTTCCCATCTCTGTCGAGGTCCACAGCGCACAGTGTACCCCCAAAATATGAGCCAATCTGGAGAGGCAGATACGTCACCCCTTTAATTTAGTCACCTCCTCCTTCTTCTCCCACTGGGACCCTTCTCACCCTCAGGGGATGAGGATTCAGTCCCAATACTCGTTCCATCCTCAGTCTCACCCTCTCGCTGCACAGCGGGTGGTGCTGTCGCTGAACGTGTTCTTGCACAACTAGGCAGTTAGATCTTGGAGAGACGCTGAATGTTAGCTGTGGTGCAATTCTTTTTAGCGGCTGTGCTAGCACGAGTAAAGTTTATTCACTGACTGAGTCACCCTTATAAGTTCTGTTCAGCTGGAATGTATAGGCAGTTAGATCTTGGAGAAATTCAGTTCGTTAGCGTAGTGTGATCCTTTTCGAACACTGCTAATATCACTAGCAATGTTTTTTTCCCTTGCCCGAGTCTCTCTGGCCCAGATCCACAAAGGTACTTATGTGCCTAACCCCCAGGCTTAGGTGCACTGTGATTCACAAAACCTCTGCATGGCTGCTGCTGACCCCTTTAGGTGGCTAACCTGACTTGGTGCCTATGTTTTTGCAGTAGAAGCTCCTTATGTTGCTGCCTCAAGGGCAGGGAATGTGCACTCCTGTCTTACTCTAAGCAGCCAGTTGCCATTTCCCACCACACCCCAGCATGATCCACAAACTGGGGGAAGACAAACGCTCCTCCACCTGTAGGGCACCATCTGGTACGTGTGGTCAGAGGAGAAGGAGTTGAACAGGGGTCTGCTATATCTAAGGTCAGTGCCCTAACCCCGGAGCTGTGGGCTTCCTCAGTCTCTCCTGTTAAAGTTGTTCAACTTTAATTGACTATTAAATATCAGTTGGGCTGCACAATGTGTACAAATCACAACCACTCTACAGCCCAGTGGTCAGAGCACTCCCTGAGAGGTGGCAGAGCCCTGGTTAAATCCTTCTTCCTCATCAGGCAAAGTAGGGACTTGAACCAGTGGTCGCCTGTGACCTGATGAGGACTCTAAGCCGCAGGCTATAAGTAGGGCCCTACCAAATTCACACTCCATTTTTGTACATTTCACGGTCACAGCATTTTAAAAATCTTGAATTTCACAGTTTCAGATATTTAAAACTTAAATTTCACGGTGTGGTAACAAAATATGAATATGTATTTAAAAAGGCAAAATAGAAACGTGCAAAGCCCTTAAGACTCAGCATTTCTCAAACTGGGGGTCCCAACCCAAAAGGGGGGTGCAAGGCTCTTGTGGGGGGGGGGGTCCACAGTATTGCCACCTTTACTTCTGCACGGCCTTCAGAGCTGGGTGGCCGGAGAGCAGCGGCTGCTAGCCGCGTGCCTGGCTCTGAAGGCAGCGCTGCAGCCAGCAGCAGCAGAGAATTAAGGGTGGCAATACTGTGACCCCCTTTAGGTAGGGAATCCCAGTTTGAGAAATGTTGTTTACATTTGTATACTTTTACCCTATAGTATAGGATACTTTTATAGTATAGGGTAAAAGTACACAAAAGACCAGATTTCCCGGAGGAGACCAGATTTCACAGTCCAAGACGTGTTTTTCACGGCCATGAATTTGCTGTAAGGGAGGCCCTCCCTCGTCTCCTCTGGCTGGTTTGTGAAGATCGTGGTGGCTCTGAGCCTGCCTACTGGATGAGGCCCGACATTTGAACTAGGTGGAAGAGCGCCTATCTTCCCCACATTCATGGATCACTGGCAGGGGTAGGTGCCTGCCTGCAGCATCACAACACCTAAGTCTCTTGGTATGTCTGGGCCTCTGTCTGTATCGGTCTCATGAGCTCTATCTAGACTGTAAGTGAAGGTAACAGCAGTGGGATATTGGAGAGAGGCTGAATGTCAGCTGCGGTGCAATTCCCTAAACCAGTCAAGTTTATCCCCTGCCTGAGGCTCTCTGACTGAATCGTTCCTGAAAGTGAATCCAAACACAAATATTACACGATGTCAAAATCTTACAGGCTTCCTCCAGCCCTCTCTCTCTCACACCCACACTCCATATTACCAGTAACACTCCCCATACCTGCTCTCCCAGCACCTCTGATCTGCGGGTCCATTCCCCACCCTTGGTATCTCGGAAGAACAGGATGACTTTGCCAGCGTGTTGATAGCGAGGGGCCCCGACCACGTAGCTGCTCTGCCCATTGGCTGTGATGACCTGAGACGAATAACCTCAAAGGAAGAGAGGGACGTGGGGAGGTGAGATGGGAAACAGCCCTACAACAGTGCTGCACAGAACTTTCCCAGAACTGAGATGCAGCCACCTCTGGGGCGGGGCGCGGGGGCTGTTTAAATAGGTAAGGGAAGCTCGGTGGGTTTGTTCTTACCGAGGTAAGCATCTTTCATGTCTGTGGAGGTTCTGGATACGTTGATGAAGATCGGCTTCCCGCTGCTCCCATACAGGAATATCCCACCGGACCAGTCATAGGCTCCCACCGCTCCCAGCACAGGCCCGTCCTAAACCGACAGGGACGGCAAAGGGGGCCGATTACAGGGAACAGACAGCACGGCATGTATTTACTAGACACGGCCACCACCTGCAGCACAGCGCCCCCTAGCATCGTGCTGGGACACTGGGGTCAGTGCTGATGGCCAGGGGAGTGAGCACCCCCTACTGGGCCCCCACACCACTCGCTGCAGCATAGAGCCCCCTAGTGTCTGCCCAGAGTGGGAGGGGGGGTGCCCCCTGCACTGCTCCCACAGGACTCTGGGCTCCAGGGACACACCCTGGGGCCAAGCGTCACTCACAGGGGACAGCAGGGAGCTGAATCCTTCCTGGGACATCTCCAGGTGGAAGGAGCTGCCGCTCTGGGACTGAGTGCCTGGGGGGAGAGATAGACAGACAGACACAGGAGAGATCATCATAGACAGTAAAGGCCCCGTGTCCCATTCCCTGAGCCAGCCCTTCTCCCCACCTCGAGGCTGGACTGGATCCAGGGCCCCCTAGAGAAAAGGCCCCGTATCCCATTCCTCAGCCCCTTGAGCCAGCCAGTCCCCTGCCCAGGGGCCCCCATATGAGAAAGACATCAGTGACATTTCTGGAGATAGATCAGTAGATATATGTTGGATGGGGAAAGAGAGAATATTTGGGGCCTATTTGGGCTCTGGATTCCCAGCAGCTCCCCGTCCCATCTCAGCCTTGAAAACACATTTCTAGAGCCCCAGGGCCAGTGCGGCCCCTCCCCCAGCTCTGGTACCTTCGATGGCAAAGATCTTCTCCTGCAGCTGGTTCTGGATGCCCTGGAGGGCGTCGAAATTGTCCACCCGGAAGACGTGCTCATCAGTGGGCTCAGAGGCGATCTCCTCGAGCTCCTGGTGGGCAGCAGGGCTGAAGAAGGCATCACCGACCTTCACGGCATAGAGGGAGGTACAGGGGAGACCAGGGCATCGGCTTCAGTCATAGCCGAGAGCCCTGGGCCAACACCCACCCGCCCCGAGCCCTGCTGGGCCCTCTAGAGGCACGGCTCAGCCAGCACCGTGTGCCGCTCTGGTGAGTGGGGGGTGGCGGGCCTCTGGAGCCTGGAGTTATGGAGCCTGCCTCATTTCAGCACCGAGTTGTGTCAGTTGTACCAGCAGCAGGGCACAGGGGTCTCCTTGCCATGGGGATTGTCAGCGCTCTGGGGCCCAGCATGACTCAACCTCCAGGGCATAGTGAGGGGTGAGTGCGGGCAATGTCTCCGGGGACACCTCGGGGCAAGGGGTGAAGGGCCGGGACCACTGCGCTAGTCCGGGTGGGTTGTGTGCAGTCGGTTCAGAGATGGGGTCAGGCACCTCCCGGTCGCTGGGCCGGACGTAAGCAGCAGACAAAGGTCAGACAAGATCCAGTGGCTGGAAGCAGAATTTACACCCATTCAGACTGGAAATAAGGTGTCAGGTTTAACCGTGAGGGGAATTAACCTTTGGAGCAGCTCACCACTGGGCGTGGTGGATTCTCCATCCCTGGCCATTTTTATCTCAGGACTGGCTGGTTTTCTAAAAGATCTGCTCTGGTTCCAGCAAGGATTATTTGGGGCTGTTCTCTGGCCTGTACTACATGGGAGCTCAGACTAGATGATTGCAGAAGTCCCTTCTGGCCTGGGAATCTATGACTCTCAACCCGAGTTTTGCCTTGGCAAAGGGAAGGTGATGGGCCTGGCCCCGTAGTGCTCATGTGCTCTGCGCCCAGCGCTCTGTAGCATCTGTAAGGGCCAGTGTGTGTTCCTGGTGTGCTGGGCATGGCTCAAAGAGGGCAGAGTTAAGGTTGTGAGGGTGTTTGCCTTAACTGTGTTTTTCATGGATTTCAGAGGCCTAAGTGCAGCCACTTTCCATGTTCGGGAAGGGCAGGAAGCAACACTGGGAAACCTTAACTCTGCATTCAGGAAGTTGATGGTATAACCCAGCTTCTATTGTTCACGCTCAGTTCCATTGTTCAGAAGACACGATTACATTTTCCTTTACTGTCTTTCATCAGCCATCTGTTTAATCAATGTTGATTCCCCTGACCATACCACTTACACAAATTCAAAGCATTCATGTGGGTTTTAGAGCACTTTTAAATATGGCTCTTCAGCTGGAAATTTTGATCTCAGGGCAAAAAAATCCAAAAATCCACTGCAGAATGCAAGGAACGTTAGCTAATAATAGGGGTCAAACCCACAGGGCCAATTCAGGGTCAATGGCAACCTGCTGTCACCTTGAGCCACATGAATACCCTCTTGCTTCAAAAGAGACCTAGATCTTGATGCTCATTTCAATCTCTTTGGCTCAGCAGTTTGGCATGTGCCATTCTAGGCAGCCAGCGTCTAAGATTAATAATCTTTTGAATTCTTCTTCCCCAGAGGGGCAGTGGGTGCCGTGCACTAGTGGAGATAAACATCAAGTGACTGAGATCAGTTTGGGGAGGTTCAGAGCCACTTTTTGAGCTTCAGGTGTGTACAAAAAAGAACAGGTGATTTTGCTGGTTAACTGGAGGGCTGTATGTCAGGAACCCTTTGTTCAAGTGACCCCAAATTTGGACCACTAATCCTAACCTTTGTCCCCATGAGAAATTCCAAATTTCATGGCAACCTGAGTCAGCACGTGGACCATAGGGCAGTCAGAAAACCCAACCTGTAACTAGACAGCTCTGCTCAACCTGAACAACAGAGGAGCTCCAGCTCTCCTATAATGTCACACGTTGACCCAATTACAACCCAAGGTGAGTTCTTTTCCATTATCTGATGGGAACCACACAAACCCATCCCATGTCCCTGGACATGGGCTCAGATCCATACTAGTTCTCCGCACAGCTGCGGCTCACCCCGATGGCGTAGCGGATGATCCCAGCTCTCTCAGCCTCAGGTATGACATCTGAATAAGAAAGCTGGTCTCCAGATTTCTTCCCATCTGTGATCACAATGAGAATCTTGGTGGCCTCATCCCGAGCTCCTTTCCAAGAGGTGAAGAGCTCCTGCCTGGAAAACGGGGGTGGGGAATGCATGGGAGGGTTATTGATATGTAATAACACGTAGCGCTCGTCCACTGCTTTGGCATTGCAGATCTCAAAGTCCTTTACAAAGGAGGTTCGTGTCATGCCCCCATTTTACTGATGGGGAAACTGAGGCACGGGGTGGGGATGTGACTTGCTTAAAGTCACAACACAACAGAGGCTCAGACCTGGCACTAGAACCCCAAAGTCCTGGCTCCCAGCATCCCCACCCCACTTTAACCTACTAGTCCCCAGTCCCCTCCCACAGCTGGGGATAGAGCCCAGGAGTCCTGAGTCCCTATCCCTTAGCTTGCATGTCCTTGCAGCCCATTCCCTGTGGAGTCAGCACGGGGAGCAGGGCAATACCTACACGACTTTCTGGATAGCTGTGGCCGTGTACGTCGCTCCCGTGAGCTGCGTGACCGACCTGAGGAGGCGATCGGGGTCGCGACGCTTCCTGTACTGGAAGAAGTTGAAGTGCTCTCTAAATCTGTGCGAGTACTGCATGAGGGCGAACTGCGGGAGGAGGCAGGGGAGAAGAGAGAAAAACAACCCCGGGGTGGAGGGTCAGAAAAGCAGGAATCGGACAAAGTTAACGGCAGGGGCAGGCGGTCGGGATGTCGCTGGTTCTGTGGGAATTTTTTCCTGGTTTTGGATGCAAAATCCATTGCTGCTCCCTGCAGCACAGCGCCCCCTAGCTCCACACTGGGGTATTGGGGTCAGCACTGACTGCGAGGGGCAGGGCACGTAGCCAGGGTTCAGCCTCTGCCCGTTACCTGCGTGTCGGTGCTGCGGAAACGCTTCATGATCTCAGCGAGAAACGTCTTCATCTTTATAAAGTCCTCAGGTACGATGCTGCCTGAGCCGTCCATGAGGAGCGCTATGTCTGTGACATGGCTGGGGCACTCTGAGTGGGACAGGAAAGAAATACGTCCGACTCCTGACTTAACTCCACAAACATGGAGAAAACCCAGTAGAAAGAGCTAGACCAGACCAGTGGGTCCATCTAACTTGGTATCCTGCCCCCTCCCTGCAACCCCGGATCAGACCAATGGGCCCCTCTGCCGCAATATCATCCCGTCCCTGCCATGGAGGGGTCCTGAGCGTAGAGCATGACATGCACTGGGGTGAAAAAAATACACCCCTCCCCCTCCCAGAGCTGGGACAGAACCCAGGAGTCCTGGATCCTAGCTCCCACTGGCATCCTGAATCAAACCAATGGGCCCACCTAGCCTGGTATCCCAACCCATATCAGACCCATGGGCCCATCTAGACCCATCTCCTCTCCTTCCCCCCACCCCCTCCATGACCCCTGAGTGCTGGTTCCTCCCTATGGAGCTGCCCCATACCTGCCAGGGTGTCCGGGATGCGCCGGACCTGCCGGAGGCTCTGGTCCAGGAGGAAGCAGTAGCCGTTGACGTACATGTTCTCCCCACAGGCCCGGTGCACCGTGGGGCCGCACACCTGGGCCACGAGAGAGGGACGGGGTCAGAAGGTGATGAGAACCCTGGGGGTGAAGCAGAGAGCCCAGGGCCTGCTCCCCCACATGGATATGCAAAGAAAGGCTCTGCCAGGGCAGGGGACCCCCTTGGGGCAGACGGGACCCCAGAACCCAGCACTCGGACTCCCAGAGAGGAGACAGGGGAGAGACATGGGGACATCACTTGGTTCCCACGCTCCTTGCTATGGCAGCACTCAATCACTGTTGCCATGTCAACATCACCCAGCGGGTTGCCACTCTCCCTGGTACGTCTGTGCACCATCATTACCCTCCCTGTGATGTCATTCTGCAGTTACTGTCACCATGGTGATGTCACCGGTCTACCACCCTCCCTGCCATTTCGTTGCACTGTCCGGTCTCCCGCATTCCTCCAGAACATCATCACAGTCACGGTAGTCGTGATGATGTCACTTGCTTACCGCTGCCCTCACAACACCATTGCAAGTCATTCAAGTGGCACCTGGCTACCACCACCTTACACAGCATCCTAGGCCATTCACCCCTTGCCATGGCAACAACGCCCCGATCATCTCCATTCAGAATGCTGCTGTGACCAGGTCACCCCCCTGTTTGCAGCCCTCCCCTGGCTCCCTCTTCTCTATCACATCAAACACGAGCTGCTGATCTTCCCTTTCTAGGCCCTTATCGGCCTCTCCCCCACCCCCCGACCTAGCATCTCTCAGTCGGTGTCGAGCTGCATCTCTGATCGGCTCCTCGTGCCGGCCTCCACCGCCCAGCCGTTACGTTTTCCAACCAGCCCCTTTGTGCTCTCTCTCGTGCCACCCCTCACACTTGGGACGAACTCCCTGGAAACGGCCACAAAACTACCGCCTTGTCTCCTGCACAACCCTCCTTCAAGCTCTCCTTTGCCGTGAGGCCCACAACGAAACTTAACAACGATTAGGCTGCTGGTGCGCCGAGCCCACTGCCGATCATAGCGACCAATATTGTCTCATTGTTTCCCTGTTCTCCTCCCACGTCCCTGCTTGTATCTAGCTGTTGCCTCGTCTTAAACTTAATTTGTAAGCCTCCTTGTATCGTGTTGTTGTTCTGTGTTTGTACAGGACCAAGGACCTGGGGCTCTTGGGCGCTACCCTAATACACCCAATAAATAATATTTTGAAAATGCACAGTTCCAGTCAGGGTGACCTCCCGCCTTTACCACCCCACACCATGACATCACCACACAGTTGCTCCAGCGGGGGTGACATCACCCATTCCTGCAATAGCAACCCATCCCCTCCGCCAGGTGTCCCCCAGTTATCAACCGCCCTGGGACCGCGCACAGGTGTTCACGTCCCGCGGTCACACCTTCCCGTGTGATGGTAGCTCCCCAGGTGCTCATGTCTGTGATGTCACCTGGTTATCACCCACCCTGTGACATCACCGCGCTGACACTCTATCTCACAAACATTGTTGCGGGGAGGACAAGTCTGTGGAATTCTGGGCAAGTGACTGAACTTAATTCTGGGTGATACCCTGGTATAAAAAAGCCGCTCCAGACCCCCCCAGCCCCTCTGGATGTGGTACCCACCAGGAGATTGGAGCCATGGGCAGCCAGAGACAATCCGAGGGACATGTTCACTGCATCCGGGGGCCCTGAGAGGAGAGACACACCAGCACCCGGTTGAGAAATCTTGTGGCTGGATATGTTTAGTTCATCATTTCTCTGAGTCATTCCCCACCCCCCCATGGCTCTTCTGACTCAATCTCCTTCCCAGATATGTGGGGGAGGAGGGGAAGTCATTGCACATACGCCTGCAATTGAATGGAAATAGAACCCGAGAGTCCTGATTCCCAACCCCCAATGTTCTAACCCACTAAACCGCACTTCCTTCCTGGCGCTCGACACAGAACAAGCTCTGATCCCGAGCCTCCCCCCACAACACCTCTCTAACCCACTAGACCCCACTCCACTCCCAGAAACTGGAATAGAGCCCAGGAGTCCTGGCTCCAAGTCCCCTCCCTCCCACAGCCTGCCCCACTAGACCCCATAGCAGAGGGTGGCTCTACTCTGGATGGGGATCGCCTGGCAGCTTCTGGAGCCCGGGTCGCACTTGTAGACTTTGCCGGTTTCATTCACTTCTCCTGTCTGCAGCGGGGCCCCGGCGAGCAGCCTGTGTGGGAGAGAGAAGAGAGGGGCTCAGGGGTGCCCCATCATCCCTGGGGGGAGCCAAGGTGGGGCAGCCCAGTCAGACATGTGGGGCCCTGAGCCCACGTTCGGCCCTTACCCCCTGGCGCTGGCACTCCCGAACTGCACCACGCTCTGCCCAAACCCCGCGGCAGCCTCCTGGAAGGTGATGGGTACCTCCACGTCCACGCTGAATCCACGGCTCGGTGCCAGCTCTGCAGGGGTTAAAGACCCATCCATTAGCGCTTCCCCTATGCAGAATGGGGCCAGTGGTGGGGCCTTAGGCACCAGCCCTTCCAGGCTGTGGGACTGACTTCCAGCCTCCTCTGCTCCAAACCACCAAAGTCCACTCACCTCCCAGACCAGGGGATGGAACCCAGGGGTCCTGACTCCCATCCCCTCCCCCGCACCCTCTTTGCTCTGTGTTTGTACAGCCCCTAGCAGAGCGGGGTGGTGGTCCATGGCTGAGCCCTACAGGAATACGTAGAAAAGGAGTCTGGGGATCTGCGTGTCTGTCTGCAGCATGATGCACTTTGAACGTCACATCTGATCACATCCAAAATTTCAGGGGATGTTTCAGGTCTCAAGGGGGCAAAGCCCTGTGGGTTTGGGGAAAATCAGAAAACTGGAAGGAGGGAAATGGGACACACACACACCCCCTGGTATCTGGTTAGCAGAGCCTGCAGCTTCAGCCAGCTCAGTCTAGAACACCTGCCACCATCCCTCATCCCAGCATCGCATGGAGGGTAACATGTGACACCCTGAACCACTGCTCAACAGAGAATGGTGAGAGAGGAGGAGGCATGTGGGGGAGAGAAGGGGACAATGGAGGTTCACACTTGATCCTGGCATGGGGGTGGAGATGGGGAAATGGAGCACACAGAACCCTTGGCAGGTGGGGGAGATTGGGGTCCTCTTGTGTAAGCAGAGTCAGGATGAGCTCCACCCTGACATCTGGTGGTGAGGTGTGGCAAGTTGTGGAAAAGAACTTCACGGGCTGATCTCATTTGCATAGGCACACCCACCCCGCCTAGAATGAGGCCATAGCTGCCCAAATGGTCACTTTGGCTGCTGTGGGATCCCCAGTGTCTCTGTTATTGGGGCAGGAAGAATAAATTGTTATTACCCTGATTATGGGAATCAAGGACAGTGGAACCGTACTTGGCCTTTTGTATGATGGAGGGACTCACCATCAACTAAGTAGCACTCGCTAGGCAAGGGACATGGGTTCCAAAACTCTGTGAATGGAGAGAGGCTTGAGGCAGGTATGGGGGGGTCTGAAACACCAATTGCATTGCTTGCTCTCTCTCCACTGTGGAATGTCAGAGCTAATTTTGGGTCTATTAAGAGTCTTGCTATGGGTACTGTGCTGAATTCACTTTGGCCTTATGGTGCACCAGCACTAAGGCTCTCACTACTATGAGCTGAAATCACTGAGCACTGTGTCAAGTAGTGGGGAGCCAGAAGATCTAGAGTGCAGTGGTGCTGTTTGTGGATAGGCTGGCGGAGCCCTGTGGGGCAGTCAGCTTCAGGTCACGTAAGGTGCCCCTTACCTCTTTCCCCCCACACACAGGCACGTTTTTAGCCAGACTGGGGAGCAACACTCTGCAGATGAACTTTCAAACTCTGGGGCTGGACTTTTTGGACTTTGGGTGATTTTTGGATTGCTGGACTTAAGAGACGTTTGGGTTGATGTGGGAGTCAAGAACCTGAGGGAAAGGATGTGGCCCAGTTTGCTGGGGTGGGTCTTTGCTCATGGTTTGGTTAGTGAACACTAGTTGTGGTGTTTTCCCAATTTAATGCTGATGTCGTTTACCTCATGTTATTAAAGATTCTCTGCTACACTCAGACTCTGTGCTTGCGAGAGGGGAAATATTGCCTCTTTGAGGCGCCCAGGGGGTGTGTAAGATTTTCCCAGGTCACTGGGTGGGGGCTCGAGCCAGTTTTGCATTTGCTTTGATGAGAGGGAACCCCTGTGTACTGAACCCGGCCCTTGCTGCTATCAACTCGGCCTGGCAGAAGGGTTACACTTGTATGGAGGAAGGGGAGCGGGAAAGAGATCATGGGGGATTGGTGAGCACAGGGGAGAAAGGAAGTAATGGGGGGCACACAGAGCCCCTGGCAGGGGGTGGGGCTTCAGGGGGGTCCCCTGAAGCGAGAGGGCTGGGCGAATGTGAGGAGCCCCCAGAATATTCAATGAGCTTGGCCGAAGTGTGAGGCCTTCTTGTAAGTAACCATGACAACCCACAAAACCCCCCTCCCCTCCCAGAGCCATGGGGAGAACCCAGGAGTTCGGCACCCACCCCACCCCCTCCACTAGCCCCCACTGCTTTCCCATTGCTGGAGGTAGAACCCAGGAGTCCGGGGGGTGGGTTGGCAAGACTTTCCAGAGGAAGGAAGTATGTGGAGAGTGTGTGCTTGCAGGGAGTATCCCAAGCTGCTCTGCCTCCAGGCGGGGCCCTCAGCAGGCATATTCCCTCTCCCCCCCCACACACACACATGCTAAAAAAGCAAATAGGGGGCCCCCTTGAGCTGCTCGGGGCTCTAAGCAATTGTTTGGTCTTCTGCCTAGTGCTGGCTCTGCTAGTACCAGACTGGCGCCCCCACGCCTACAAGGCTCTGCAAAGCAATTGGGAAACAACCCGTCCTCTGGTGCAACCCTCTTGGGAGTGGCACCAGTCAGGCGCTGCAGAGGCTGGGGAAGGGGAACCAGGGGAGGTGGTGCTGGGCTCTTGGGTTCTACCCCCAGCTCTGGGAGGGGAGAGAGGTCTGCTGGTTAGAGTGGGGGTGGCGCTGGGAATCAGGACTCCTGGGTTCTATGCCCAGGCAACTGCAGGGGGTAAGTTACAATTACTTTCCTCCACCCTAGACAGCACAGCTGTGATGCCACCACTGCTCTGAGGAAGTGAGTGGCCCAAGAGAGTTGCGTGGGGTGTGTTGGGTTGGGATGGGGTGGTGTGGGGAAGTGACTTGGACAAATGCGTCTCTGACCAAAAGTCTGGAGGGGTGGGGAATGGGAGAGCCAGGACCATCGTCTGTATTAGAGAACTCAAATTGGGAAACTTGGAGAGAGACAGTCCTTTCTAAAGGGAGTGTGAGGGTTTAGTGGGTTGGAGCCAGTGGGGTTGGGAGTCAGGACTCCTGGGTTCTCGCCCCAGCCCTGGGAGGGGAGAGGGCTGTGGTGGGTTGGAGCAGGTGGGGCTGGGAGACAGGAGTTCAGTGTGAGAGAGAAGCAGAAGGACAGGTCTGTTAAAACATGTCAGTGCCAATCCACCCCCCAACTAACCCCGTTACCCTTTTCCCCACCCAAATCCCCCAACCAGCCCCCCTACAGATCCCTGATGGGTCCCCCTGCATATCCCCTCCAGCCACTCCTGGAAATTGCTGGGTGAGATCAGCAACTCTGCACAGCCCGCACCATAGCAGACGGGGTCTGTCTGGAAGTGCTCTGACCCCACTGCTGGGGGTCCTGGGCAAAGCTACCCACCCAAACCCGCTGCCAGAGGGGCTGAGGTTCAGTGGGGGAGGAACACCGGCTCTGCACTGCACCCTCTGCACAGTCCTAAGGAAAGAACCCAGGAGTCCTGATTCCCAGCCCCTCCCTGCTCTTACCCACCAGACCCCACTCCTCTCCCAGAGCCAGGGTCAGAACCCAGGGGTCCTGACAGTCCAGCTGCTTCCATCCCCCTGCTAGAGATGTACACACTGGGCTTCTTGCATGGGGGACTTCAGCTTTTCCCCATCCTGCTGGCTGGCACTCACCTGTGCACAGGTAGATGAGCAGAGGCAGGGGGCCCATCCTGGGCTGGGTGAAGGAGGGGAGCATAGGGTGCGGGGAGCCGTGTGCCAGGAGGTATGAGATTTGAGGGTGCAGCCTGCAGAATAAGCAGCGGAGTGCCAGCGTAAAGAGAAGTGCAATCAGTGTCGTGTGAAGGGAGGGTGAGACCAGCCCTGGGGAGGGGACTGGACTGGACTCAGGGGAAATGCAGGGAGAAGTGAACAAAAGAAGGGAAGAAAACTAAAGTGAATGAGACAGATGGACAGAGAGACACACCAGCAGCTGCACTGACCTAGATGGACATACGGTAGAACCTCAGCGTTACGAACACCAGAGATACAAACTGACAAGACACCCATACCTCTCCTTTGGCACCGGAAGTATGCAATCAGGCAGCAGAGATCAAAAAACAAAACAAAAAAAAACAACATGACAGTCCAGTGTTAGAGGTAAACTACTCAAAAATAAAGGGAAAGTTTAAAAGAAGATTTGACAGGCTCAGGAACCTGTTTCTGTGCTTGTTTCATTTAATTTAAGAGGGTAAAAAGCAGCATTTTTCTTCTGCATAGTAAAGCTTCAAAGCTGTATGAAGACAGTGTTCAGTTAAAAGAAAAGGAGGACTTGTGGCACCTTAGAGACTAACAAATGTATTTGAGCAGAAGCTTTCATGAGCTACAGCTCACTTCATCGGATGCATGCAGTGGAAAATACAGTGGGGAGATCTATATACACAGAGAACATGAAACAATGGGTGTTACCATACACGCTGTAAGGAGAGTGATCACTTAAGATGAGCTATTACCAGCGGGGGCTGGGGGGGAGGGGGAGCCTTTTGTACTGATAATCAAGGTGGGCCATTTCCAGCAGTTGACAAGAACATGTGAGGAACAGTGAGGGGTGGAGGGGGGAATAAACATGGGGAAATAGTTTTACTTTGTGTAATGACCCATCCACTCCCAGTCTCTATTCAAGCCTAAGTTAATTGTATCCAGTTTGCAAATTAATTCCAATTCAGCAGTCTCTCGTTGGAGTCTGTTTTTGAAGGTGTTGTTGAAGAATTGCCACTTTTAGGTCTGAGATCGAGTGACCAGAGAGATTGAAGTGTTCTCCGACTGGTTTTTGAATGTTATAATTCTTGACATCTGATTTGTGTCCATTTATTCTTTTACGTAGAGACTGTCCAGTTTGGCCAATGTACATGGCAGAGGGGCATTGCTGGCAGATGATGGCATATAGCACATTGGTAGATGTGCAGGTGAACGAGCCTCTGATAGTGTGGCTGATGTGATTAGGCCCTATGATGGGGTCCCCTGAATAGTGTTCAGTTGTAAACGTCTGAAAGAACCACCATCACGTTTTGTTCAGAGTTAAAACCAACCCCCGTTCCCGAGGTGTTCAGAACTCTGTGGTTCTACCGTACAAAGCAGCATTGAGGCAGACACACTGCTACGCTGAGACAGGCAGAGAACCACAAAACTACACAGAGCATAGGCGCCGACTCCGTGGGTGCTCCGGGGCTGCAGCACCCATGGGGAAAAACTGGCCGCCAAGCTCCCCTCCTCCCCAGCTCACCTCCTCCTCCCCCCACCCCCAGCACGCCCCGTCCCCGCTCCTCCGTCTACCTCCCAGTGCTTCTCCCCGGCGGCCGCCAAACAGCTGTTTGGCAGCATGCTTGGAGGGAGGGGGAGGATAGGGGAGGAGGCGGGGCCAGGGTGGGGATCTGGGGAAGGGGTTGGAATAGAGGCAGGGAGGGGGTGGAGTTGGGGTGGGGACTTTGGGGAAGGGGTTGGAATGGGAGTAGAGTAGGGGTGGGAAGAGGTGGGGCAGGGGTGGGGCCACATGCAAGGGGTGGAGTGGGGGCGGGGCGGGGGGGGGGGTCAAGCACCCAGGGGAAAGCGGGGAAGTCAGCCCCTATGACCCAGAGACAAACAGACAGAACTACACGGACACACACATATGCCTACGTTCAGGCAGAAAGACAAGCACAGCAACACGGAGACAGTCGCACACAGATATACTTGGACAGAAACACCTACAGCTACACTGAGCCAGCCACACACACACACACACACAACTCCATTCAGACAAAAAGCCACACAAAGCCACCCTGAGACAGACACAGGCCCCCAGATACATTGAGACATACAGACACACACAACTAAATTCACAAACACACAATTACACTCAGACAGAGAAACACAAAGCTACGCTGAGAGACACACACACACCCCGACACTGAAACAGAGAGACAGGAAAACCTACACAGGGAGAGAAAGACAGACCCACGGCTACACTGAGGCCTGGTCTGCAGTACAGAGTTAGATCGATGTAAGGCAGCTGACATCAACGTAATTATGTCAGTATCCACACGGCAGCCTTGTCCTGCCGATGTAAGTGCCGTACTACGCTGACATCATAACTCCACCTCCGCGAGAGGCGAAGGGTTTATGTCGGGGTAGTTAGGGCGACACAGTGTCCATGTAGACACTGTGAGTTACTTACATGGGCTGGTGGCCGTCCTTTCTGTGCTGGAGCTGTGACGTGAATAAGAAAAAAGAAAAGGAGTACTTGTGGCACCTTAGAGACTAACCAGTTTATTTGAGCATAAGCTTTCGTGAGCTACAGCTCACTTCATCGGATGCATAGCATATCGTGGAAACTGCAGAAGACATTATATACACACAGAGACCATGAAACAAAACTTCCTCCCACCCCACTCTCCTGCTGGTAACAGCTTATCTAAAGTGATCATCAAGTAGAGCCATTTCCAGCACAAATCCAGGTTTTCTCACCCTTCCCCCCCCACCCCCCCCCCCCACACATACAAACTCACTCTCCTGCTGGTAATAGCCCATCCCTCTTTGAAACCTCTCTTTATAATGCGCATGATAATCAAGGTGGGTCATTTCCAGCACTAATCCAGGTTTTCTCACTCCCCCCCCACACACACACACCCCTCCAAAAACCACACACACAAACTCACTCTCCTGCTGGCAATAGCTCATCCACACTGACCACTCTCCTTACAATGTGCACAGCAATCAAGGTGGGCCATTTCCAGCATAAATCCAAGTTTAACCAGAACGTCTTGGGGGGGGGTTGTAGGAAAAAAACAAGGGGAGATAGGCTACCTTGCATAATGACGTAGCCACTCCCAGTCTCTATTCAAGCCCAAATTAATAGTATCCAATTTGCAAATGAATTCCAATTCAGCAGTTTCTCGCTGGAGTCTGGATTTGAAGTTTTTTTGCTTTAAGATAGCGACCCTCATGTCTGTGATTGCGTGACCAGAGAGATTGAAGTGTTCTCCGACTGGTTTATGAATGTTATAATTCTTAACATCTGATTTGTGTCCATTTATTCTTTTACGTAGAGACTGTCCAGTTTGACCAATGTACATGGCAGAGGGGCATTGCTGGCACATGATGGCATATATCACATTGGTGGATGTGCAGGTGAACGAGCCTCTGATAGTGTGGCTGATGTTGTTAGGCCCTGTGATGGTGTCCCCTGAATAGATATGTGGGCACAGTTGGCAACGGGCTTTGTTGCAAGGATAGGTTCCTGGGTTAGTGGTTCTGTTGTGTGGTATGTGGTTGTTGGTTAGTATTCGCTTCAGGTTGGGGGGCTGTCTGTAGGCAAGGACTGGCCTTTCTCCCAAGATTTGTGAGAGTGTTGGGTCATCCTTCAGGATAGGTTGTAGATCCTTAATCCTGGGAGTGGCTAAGTCATTATGCAAGGTAGCCTATCTCCCCTTGTTTTTTTCCTACAAACCCTCCCCAAGACGTTCTGGTTAAACTTGGATTTATGCTGGAAATGGCCCACCTTGATTGCTGTGCACATTGTAAGGAGAGTGGTCAGTGTGGATGAGCTATTGCCAGCAGGAGAGTGAGTTTGTGTGTGTGGTTTTTGGAGGGGGGGGTGTGGGGGGGGGTGAGAAAACCTGGATTAGTGCTGGAAATGACCCACCTTGATTATCATGCGCATTATAAAGAGAGGTTTCAAAAAGGGATGGGCTATTACCAGCAGGAGAGTGAGTTTGTATGTGTGTGTGTGGGGGGGGGGGGGGAAGGGTGAGAAAACCTGGATTTGTGCTGGAAATGGCCCTACTTGATGATCACTTTAGATAAGCTGTTACCAGCAGGAGAGTGGGGTGGGAGGAAGTTTTGTTTCATGGTCTCTGTGTGTATATAATGTCTTCTGCAGTTTCCACGATATGCTATGCATCCGATGAAGTGAGCTGTAGCTCATGAAAGCTCATGCTCAAATAAACTGGTTAGTCTCTAAGGTGCCACAAGTCCTCCTTTTCTTTTTACGAATACAGACTAACACGGCTGTTACTCTGAAACCTGTGGATAAGAAAGCCGCTCAAAGCTTGGGCTGTGACCCGGGGCGGGTGGAGGGCTCTCACTAGAACTCGCCTGCACCCCGGGCTCCCTGATCCCATCTGGGCTGCTGCCTGGGCTCCCCACTCCGAGCTGGGCTGTGCCCACCTGGCTACCCGCCGGAAGCCTGGGTGCTGCCCCGGCTCCGGGATCTCTACTGGGAGCCTGGCTGTGTCGAGGATCCCCAATCCCCTCTGGGAGCCCAACAGCCGCCCAGAACTCCCAGTGGGGAGCCGAGAGCCTGGGTGGCAGCGGGGAACTGAGAGCCCGCGGGGCAGGAGCAAGGACCTGAGCGCCCAGAGGGGTGGGCAGCTGGGCTCCTGGCAGGGAGAAACACATGTCACCCTAACTACACCGGTAATAAGCCCTATGCCTCTCGTGGAGGTGGAGTTATGATGTCAACGTAGTAGGTGGGAGGGGGAGCTTCGGCTGGGAGCTGGGCAGGGGCAGCCGGGCTCCCGGTGGGGAGCTGTGAACGGAGCCGAGAGCCCAGGGTCTCAGCCCCGCCACACTGCTCCTCTTACGTCAGTGGAAGTGCTCCTGGTGAGGCCGTGCACCACCGACAGAAGGAGGGCAGTGTGGACATGAACCACCGCAGTAAATTACCGCGGTGGCTGTAAACGGACCTAACATAGGGCGACTTACGTTTGCAGTGTAGCCATGCCCTGAGTGCAGGAGAAAGTTATTCATGACCAGGAATACATTTACGCTCAGCGACAGCTAGAAGGTTACCCCTTTGATGCTGACGTAAGCAAAGCTTTTCCATCCAGCTGCCCCTCGCCCTGATCCAGCCGGGCCCCTGGCCCCCCACACGCTGGGCGAGTTGAGTGCAGAGTCTCACTTCTCTTGGCCAAAATGCTGCTCCTAAACCAAGGTCAGAGCATCCACACAGGGGGGCTGGGCTGGTTTGGTTGAAACAGTTCCTGTTAAACTGTGGTAACTTGTGTGTGTTGCCAAGGCCAGCCTTACACACAGCCACAGTGAGAAAAATCCCACACAAACCATTGTGAGACAACTACACCCTCAACCTTACACACAGCCTCAGTGAGAAAATCCCACACAACCCACACACAGCCACTCTGAGACAATCATATATTGGACCCTGAAATAGAGGGGTTTTTATGGGATGGGAGAGCAGGCAGATACCGGACTCAGTGTTGGTATATAATACTCTAAATGCTTTTTATGGATTACAAAACAAACATTTCTCACTCCACATTCACACCCCAAACATACTATGCCAGAGTCTAAAGGTCAGAATGGTCCCAATGGCCAGTCAAGAGTCCTTTTGATTATAAGCTCATAAGATGCGGGGAGCCAGCGAAAACCACATCTATATCCACATGGGGCGCTGGATCAATAAACGGCTCCAATTTGAAGAAATCATAGGCACCCATTTATGGTCCATGACATTGCATCATCGGTTCTTTGCCTTTGTTTACTAGGCCTTCGCCCCATACAACTCCAAAGAGATAATCCTGGGCGGGCTGCCATGATCCAAGATGGGCCATTTCCTCCAATTCGCATACAATTTTATATCAGCCCAGCCAGTGTTGTTTCCTTTTCTGATGATTTTCCGTATTTTTCTAGGAACATAGGATTTGGGTTTTTTTGTACAAATAGTTCTAACAGTCCTTGACCTTAAGTCCTTGCTTCGGTTGCTAAATTGCAACGTACGTATTCATGTCAAGCACGCATCATTCATACCAGGCCTCAATGACCTATAACATATAGTCACAATGTGTGTGTATATACACACACACACCAACATTTCCCCCTCTTGATATATGATTAATGCCATTAATTATTGTATCACTTTATAATTTCGCAAGCAATTCAATTTTATATATCACTTGCTCTGAAACTTCTTGTTGCTTTCTTATTCTGCAGTATAAACACAGTATAATAAAGGTTAACAAAATCATTAATACAAATAATATGACAATAGGATGTAGCATTAAATTTAGAAACGCTGTGACACTGGGGGACAATTTTTTAAAAACATTATACCAATGAGAAATTGCCAGTTTTTAAAAAATATTTGAATATTTGGATCAAAACATTTATTTTTCTTAGCTGAGCAGACTTAGATACATTTTTTGCATATTGTCTGATTTGTTTGCTCTTATTAATTAATTTTTTATTGTTTTTAATGTAGTCCCAAATTAAAGGGCCAGTTTAAATTTTTTTAATTTTGTTTTCCGTTTTTTCCGCCCCCCGGTCAGGAGGGCATATGGTAATATTATTGCTTGTTTGTTATTTTTATAAGTAACATCTTTGCTGGTTAACATCAAGGTCCATTGGGCCATCCTGGCATTCAATACTCCTTTCCCCTGCAGTTTCCCTGATAACATATACTGCAGGGGAGAGTGAGGTGTTCATAGGTTAATAGGCACTGTGCTCGTAGTCAGAGCAAAAGTTTCAATGGCCCATACAGCAGCTTAACGTTTTTTTTCCAGATCCCAAACTGCTGCTTCATAGTGGTTAATCTTCTAGACGCGTTTGCTACTGGTATTAACTTCCTGTCAATTTCCTGCGCGAGTACTGACACTAGCATTTGCTGGGTTGCTGCCAACTTAATCACAAATGGCTTGTTTATCTCTAGGAATTTCAATGCAGGAGCTTGCATCAAGGCTTGCTTTAATGAAGAAATCATTTTCTTCTTCAGGCCCCCACTCCCATTCTCCTTTCTTTTTTAGTAAACACCACAAGGGTCCAGTTATCGCGGCAAAATTCCAGTTGTGTTTCCTTAAATAGTTAAACCCCCCCACCATCACCCTCAATGCATGAGAATCCTCTGGCCTTGGTTGATTCATTAATCATAGACTATCAGGGTTGGAAGGGACCTCAGGAGGTCATCTAGTCCAACCCCCTGCTCAAAGCAGGACCAATCTCCAATTTTTGCCCCAGATCCCTAAATGGCCCCCTCAGGGATTGAACTCACAACCCTGGGTTTAGCAGGCCAATGCTCAAACCACTGAGCTATCCCCCCGGTTTCACCTTTTGTTGATCCGCCTGAAGTCCTTGTTCCCCTGGGGTCACCCCCTAATAATTCACTCTCCTCTGCACTTGTTGGGCTTTCTCTTCATTAGCCTTGAAACCCATTTCCTGGATGAGTCCTTTTTAGTCCGCTCAGTCACCTCCTCTCCAGTGTCCCCCACACTAATAGGTCGTCTACATCTGAGGTGACATTCTCCTGATCCTCTTTGGATCATTGACCCAGCAGTCGCACCACGCGTTGGTGCGCAATAGCCGGAGCGCCGTGTAGGCCCTGGGGAATTCTTTTAAACAAGTGCTGTTGTCCCTTAAACGTAAACGCAAAGCAGGCCCAAGAATCGGGATGCAATGGCATGGTGAAAAAACAAGTTGCCAAATCTATGACAGAGAACTATTTAGGGGGCCCCTGTACTCTTGCCATCACTTGAGGTAGATCTGCTACCATTGGGTCATAGTGGGGGCAGCTTTATTAATTTGTCTAAAACCCACTGTCAATCTCCAATCTCCTGAGGCTTTTAATATGGGCCAAACTGGGCGATTGTATGCCAAAGTCCCTTTTTAAACACTCCCTGTTGTTCTAATGATTCAATTATTTCCTCAATTCCTGCCTTTGCTTGCACAGGATATTTATATTGTCTCTGTGGTGGCACTTTGTCCCCCACGATTTTAACACATGTTTAAATTTTACCACATTTTGCTTTTTTTTTAAATCCATACACTGGGGAACTCCTCCACTGCTCCTGCAGTACATGTTCCTGGAATGTCCCCTGCTGTCGGGATGCTTTCCGTCCAGCCGGGCACACGCCCCAGAACTCCGTTCATTAAATCCAAAACTAACCGATTCCTCCGCAGAAAAGGAGTCCCCAATATTACTGGCTCAGCCGCCTGATCGATCTGAAGCATTTGTTCTTTACAACAAACGTCCCCCGCCCTCTCTGGGTATAGCTATTTCTACTGAATGATACATTTTTCCTGTCACTCCTTCCCCAATAAAGGAGGCTGCTGTAATAATCTCTGACACGTATCGAGTCAAATCACAACTTCTATTTACACTATTTACACCAGCCCCACTATCCAATGGGGCATCTTTGGGTCCATTATCTCCCACAGTGACAGTTGTCCTTGGCCTCCCATTTGAATCCCATCTTAATCTAGTTACCATCTCCCACTCCTGGGGACCCATTTCCAGTGGGAGCAACTTGTCATCCGGGCTTCCCTATAGAGCAGATTTCTCTGAAACTCTCAGCTTGCAGAGCTGCAACCTCCTGCTGCTCCTTAAACATTTCTCCTTCCATCCTCTGCATTTCTTTGATCAATTCATCAGTATGTCTCCCATCCCACTTATCCATATCTATTCCCCTCAATTTCAAATACCTCCAAGCGATATTCCGACTCACATCTGCTCCCTTCTGGGGCTCCTTTTGATAATTCCATCCTCTACCTCCTTGGGGTGGGGTGTTTTGTCCTGTACCACGGCCTCTTCCTCTCTCACGGTATCCTGATCTATAAGCACTCTTATCTGAATATGTTTCAATCCTTCTATCCGGCTTCTCCCTCTCATCATTCGTTGGCAAACTATCCAGTGCTCCAGTGCATCCATAACAGTTAACCCCTCCTCTTGGGTTGCTTGGTTCACCAAATTAGTAGACATCGCTAATAAATTTCTCTCCGGTCCTTCAAACGCATCATTCCAAAATTCCCTCTGATTCAAATCAACTGCCATCAAAGAATCAGCTGTGAGATGTCTGGTGACCTCTGCCCTGGGATTAGTCACTGGCTGTATTTCTCCAGCCAATAATCCCCATGTTATTCTCTTTAACAGGTAACCCCTGGGTGAATCTCCAGGCTTCATGTAATCTGCACTGGCTAATGCCTTCATGGGTCTTTGACCTCTCTCTTTTCCTAACAGCATAATAAATTGTGGTATCAGTTGGTGGGCTTCTGGCTGCCTGTCCAAAGCATTTTTCACTTGATCTACTGCCTGTCTAAATTCTCCAGTGGTAGCTGCCCTGATTAACCTATAAGATTCACTCATATTTAAATCCTCTGTTCCGCCTAACTCTGCCCACTGTACTAGCCATGTTGCTAAATTTTTTATATCCACTGGGCCTAATGATTTTACCATCAACTGTAAATCTGGCGAATTTACAGGAATTATTTGTGTCGCCTTTGACTGCATCTCCCCCTCTGCATCCTTAATGGTTGATCTCGGCTCCATCGCTGCCACAGACTGTTCTGGCTTAGGCTCTTCCAGCAAGTTTCTTATTTCTTCCCTCAACTTAGTATAAAGCCCCTCTCGAGGTTGATCAAATTCCCTTTTCTCTTGACCCCCTCGCAGATCCTCTCCTTACCAAATATCATTGGAATCAGGAATCTCTCTCTTTTTGACACACAGCTGCAACCTGCAGTTCCTGTATTTTCACTTGCTTTTTCAATGCTGTTACAGTTTTCTGGCACAGACTGTGGGAAACACTTGCAATCTCCTCTTCCTTTTCCTAGGTCAAATCTCGAATTAACTGTTTCATTCCTATCTCTTGATGGTCTAATTTGTCTTCGTCTGCTTTAATCTTTTCCCAATCCAGCATTCTTTTCTCCAGTTCCTATTTTGTTTCCCCATTTGTTCTCACTGAGTTTGCATTATCCGTGCCTGCCTCACTTCCTGCTCCAAATTTTCCTGGCAAGTTTTAAAATTCTCTTGTCCTGTTTGTAACTCTGCACAGATTTCCCCCTGACATGCA